>NC_041384.1:390829971-390887887 GCF_002162155.2 Triticum dicoccoides
GATGGCCGGCGCGGTGGCGGACCGGCCGTGGGGAGTGGTTTTGGGGCGGGCGGGGTGGCGCACCGCTTGCCGCGGGCGGCGGGGGCGGCGGTTCGACCGGTGATGGCTGGCGGCTCAGGGGGTGGAGGTTGAAGATGAACTGCTACACGAACAGCTGCCCCGGCTCTCGCACGCACTGCTGCTACTGCTTTTCTGCTACTAGTGCATTCTGTTTCCATCAAAATTTAGTTTCGACAATTAAGTTAAGTTTCGATAGTTAAATTCAGTTTCGACAGTTAAGTTCAGAGATGAGCGGCTGATGTATTTTGCATCTAGCACTTTGTGGTTATGTATTTTACGTCATCTATTGGAGATGCTATTAGAATTCCACTCAGGTTAATGTTGTCTCTCTTGTCCTGCTTCAGCATCGGCATCGTACAACTCACTAGAGATGCTCCAACGACAAAACCCTCCATCACAGCGGAGCAGTACCCCAGGCTGCATCTCCAGACGCCTAAGATCTTCTTCCCCTCCTCTGACAGCCAAGTCAGCCGGAGCATCCTCACCGACCAAACCAATCATGCTGAGATCGACATGGCAGTACTAGGGAAAAGGCTAGCAGCAGCGCGAGTTCTAGGTATATCAGTAGCGCGGGGACCGGCGCTACTAATAAGGCGCTACAGCTAACCCGTAGCAGTAGCGCGTGCAAACCCGTGCTATTGCTATACAAGTGTAGCAGCAGCGCACTTCGTGGAAGCTCGCTACTGCTAATAGCTCTAGCGTGCTTTGCCTGGACGCTCTAGTGCTACTATGGCGCTACTGCTAACTTTTCTCCACTCGCTACTACTAATTTTAGTAGTTTTTTTCTGCATATTTGTTTTGTATTTGAATAGGCTTTATACAATAATCTTTAGCATATGATACACATAAAATGTAATCATAGCATATACATACAAATAGTCTCATCAAATCATGTCATCATCATAATCATCATCCAACACAAAGTGGTCTCTCGTCATCATCTCGAAAATAGCGATACAAATCTCGATTACTTGAAACTACATCGTCATCCATCTAAACAATGATATACGCGAGAAGAGCTATCACTTTGCGTGAACCTAAACTAACTACTGGTTGTCGCTCGGAAACCTGAGACCGGTACACCTAGGCCTGACATTCCGGCCACTCGTCGTATACTCCTGGCGTAGCACTTCTTCGCCACCGATGATCTATACACCTGCATCGTCACATGAGTCGATGATATGCAACATATATAGTTGAGCAACAGAAAGAGACAAACTTGGCAAAAATAGAAGCAAAAAATCATAAGCATAAATAACAAAGTTCATCGTACCCAAAATGCCCTAACTAGAGTGATCTTCCCCATGTCCACCTTCTGGTCGCTGATGATGTACAATATGGTGCACAGGGTTTCGTCGGCCTGCAAAGAAAAGTCTGCGACGTGAGACATCCGAAATGCAACGAAAACGAGAGATTATACATTTATTAAAGGGGGCCAGTGTGACAGATACCGTGAGGGCGTTGAGCTTAGCCAAAGATGAAGCAGCGCCGAGCACGTCCGGTGCCAGAGCCAATGCCAGAGTAGGTGCGGAAGCCGGTGCGGGAGCAGGTGCATGAGCCGGTGCGGGAGCACGTGCAACAGCCGGTGCGGGAGCAGGTGCAGCAGCCGGTGCAGGAGCAGGTGCAGGAGCCAGTGCCGGAACAGGTGCGGGAGCAGGTGCAGGAGCCGGTGCGGGAGTAGGTGCAGGTGCAGGTGCTGGTGCAACGCTAGTCGAGCTGCTCCTGAAGAAGTCAACAAGGGGAAAGTCCGTTGCATTTTTTTCTGGATTTTTCCTGCTCCAATTGAAAAGGTCCGGGACCAAGGTAGTAGACATATCTACAAGCACCTATTTTGCGGCAGCTACCGCTATTGCGACTGTCTCAGATGATTTCTTTTCAACCGCAATCTCAACCTTCTTGTCGATGTTTTCTTCAGTTAACCTCCGACTTTCCTTTCTCTCCTTTGTGGTCTCACGGTAGTACTTCTTCCACGTAGCGCCGTCCCCAACATCGTGCACGCGTCCATACGACGGTCGAGTCTCCACGGGAGTCCTTTCAATATGTTCAACGCCCGGATGAATGGAGTGTCCCACTTGGGCCTCGCCAACGCCTCAGATGGCGAGTCGCTTTCAGCCGCAATCATGTGCTGCTCTCTCTGCAAAAGGCACAAGGATCGTTTACAAATATGACTAACATGCAGTCGAATTGATCAAAAACTAAAATTACCAGCAGTCTAATGAACTCCGTCGTGACCGCGTTCTTCTCGAAAACCTTCTTCACTGGGTCCCAACGGTGCCGGGCCCTGAGGACGTCACGCTCCTGCGAGACGGTGAACTCCGCCAAGGGGTATGGGATGCCCAGACTCGCGACTTCCACGTCCTCCTTGGCCCATATGGACCTCTTCCCACCGTAACCACGGCTTCCGAGGTGGTTGCACCCAATGTTCTTCTGTTGAAGCCCCTTCATGTACTCTGACTTTTTTTGGCATATTCGGCCTCGCAAGCCGCCTTGAATATTTCAAAGTGCTCTGTCGTTATTGTCGGATTATTCTTTACAATCTCGGTGTAGGGTTCCTTTTCGTTGAAGATCCGATATTTCACCCTTGCTTTCCAGGCGGCCAACGCATAGCTAAACTTGCTCATGGCGTGTTTGTTTATCTTCTTCATTGTCGGGTCCTAATCTGGATCTTCATAATACTTTTCATTCCGGCCCGGGAACAAGAATATCTGGTGCAGCTTCTTTAGGAGGGAGGGCCTCATATTATCTAACTTGTTTAGTTTCTCATCGTTGATGGTGGCGGTTCTCTGTATGATGCAGCCAATTTGATTGCCGTAGCACACGCGCTTCCTTGGGCGCGTTTGGCTCAAAATTTCCATCGTCCACCTCCGTGACCACCAGTCTAGTAGTCCTGAGCTTGTTAGGAAGTCGTCGCCTCTTTGCTTTCGGTTCTATACCGGCTCCGCTCCCCGAGGCAGCGCCGGTCTCAGTCTCAGCGCCTGTCTCGATGCCGGTCTAAGTCTCAGCGCCGGTCTCAGTCTCAGCGCCGGTCTGCGTGTCGGTCTCATTCCCCGATGCGACCGGTGGGCCTAGCAACAACATCGGTTGATCATTGGCAAGGCTCAAAAATTCGTCTGCCGCCAGGGAGACATCGTCGCAATGACTAGAACCCTGTCCTTCATCGTTGCTAGCCATGTTTCCTACGATTAAATCTAGTAAATTAATTCTAGACCTAATAAAATGAATAATGACATACAAAAGGCCTATGCTTTGCAGGAATGTTGACTCTTTCCCGGTGCGGCAAATCACAGGCACTCGATATGTCCTAGTTTGTAGCACAAGTCATGCCGAAATTCACGGAAAATGTCGGCATGACTTTTGCTAAAAAGTGGACAAATCTAGATCCTGAAATTTGCCAGAACGGAAATGAATCAACATTCCGGCAAAACAGAGGCCACTCAGCTTCATTTCCTGGAAACAACAAAGCCACTTGGGCACAATCGAACCACTTCAATGAAAAGATATAACATGAGCAAACACTATTGAGGAATTTGCATATAACATGGCCATTTTAATGAAAAGATATAATCAACAATAATGGAATATGCAAATGAACATCAATGACATATATCATTTAACAACAATCTTGTTTTTTCTTTACATAGCAACAATTAGTTTAACCAAGTTTTTGAAAAAAAAACAATTCTGTTTTTTGTTTATAGCTAAATGCAATAGCTACTGTTTTTTATTTATAGCTAAATACTTTTGTTTTTTATCTAAAGCTAAAAGCCTAGGAACTCCATTTTCTCTAACCCTTCTAACCTCACCGAAATTTCCACAGCAAGACCTTAGTACCTACACCCATCTTCTTAAAAAATATTCAGGTGCATAGTCCAAATAATTCAAATTTCATTTGAATGAAATTTGGAACAGATTCAGGCCCATAGTCCAAATAATTTTTTATAGCTAAGTGTTTTTTGTTTATAGCCTCTGTTAATTTAAATCTAAATGCTACTATTATTTACATACCCTCTATTAATTTAAGCTAAATGGAATTACTATTTAGGCATTTTCATAAAAATTTGCCCTAGCTGATTTCCTAAAAAAATTGCTAATCATTTTTCCTAAATGCTAAAAAATGTCTACTGCCCTAAACAAATCTAGGATTCATATGAACACCTAGGGTTCATATGAACATCACCACAACATCAACATATATATGAATTGCCCTAGCAGAGAGAGAAAGGAGGGTAGGGGAGAGGAGAGGCAGAGCCTTACGGTCGGCGGCGAGGGCAGGTCTCGCTCGGGCGGCGGAGGTCCTGGGTAGGCTCGGGTGGCAGTGGTGAGGTCGAGGGCGGCAGCAGTGAGCTCGAGGGAGGCAACGGTGAGGTCGACGACGGCCTCGGGCGGTGGCTGTGAGGTCAAGGGCAACCTCGGGCGGCGGCGGTGTGGTCGAAGGCGGCCTCAGGCGGCGGCGGTGTGGTCGAAGGCGGCAGGGCGACGACGGCCATGGAGCAGTTGGGGGAGAGGGGGGAGTGGAGGGGGAAGGACTTACTGAAATTTTGAGCCCGCGCGATCGGGGGTTAAGTCAAACTAGCAGTAGCGCATTTTGCCAAACGCGCTATAGCTAAGTTAGCTATAGCGTTTTCCAGCGAAACACACTACAGCTCTTCCTTTCTGTTTTATTTTTCTTTTTCTTTTGTTTTCTTTACATTTTCTTTTTTGCATCTCTCCTCTTTCTATTTCTTTCATTTTCATTTACTTTTCTACTTATTTTTCTATTTATTTTCTTTTTCATAGCAGTAGCACTCTACAGCATAAAGGCGCTGCTACAAAGTTATTAGCGGTAGCGTGCTTCTAGAAGAATCGCTTCTATTATTCCTAGACTACCGGCACTAGCGAGGGAATTATAGTAGTAGCACTTTTCCACGCATACGCGCTACTGCTACAACAGTGGTTGTACCGTGCTTTTGTAACAAGCGCTACTAATAAGTAGCTATAGCACCGTGTTTTGACCAGCACTACTGCTATACCTCTATGTATAAGGTTTTCCCTAGTAGTCGCCAAAGAGGTTGTACACTTGGTGCATCTCTTTTTTACTACATGTTATATATATTGTCCACTGAGAACACGTAGTAACGTGAAATACGATTATTTTATCCTACTCTATGACAAGTAGTGAGGTACCATGCAACTTAGCTATCTGTGATGGACTCTGTTGAATGCCATCATTATTTATCTCCACGTGTTTGAGCTGTGCATTTGTCGATGGGCCTGGGAGTTGAGCTAGTAGGGCAATGGCCCAGGTCCAAAGTAGTAGAAGTAGCACAAAAACAATTTTTGAGTGTAGGCTTTTCCTTGCTCAAGCCTACCTACTAGAATCTCTAGTGCTTGAAAGGAAAAGTGAAGGAAAAACATAGGAATTGGAAAGTTTCCTACGGTACTACTATTCATGCATTTGGTTCAAAGGAATGGAGCAAAGGAAAACTGTAGGATTTGTTCCTTTAGTGTCTCTTTGAAAGAAAAACCGTAGGAATTTTAATTTCCACTTGTGCTCCTTTTCAAATTCCTATTCATGAAGCACAAGACTAAGAGATAGCATAATAGCATTATGACCACACATTTTCTTGTGGTTTGACATTATCTCACCATGCTTCTTTGCATCCTGTGATCTTCCAATTCTTGTGAATCAAACAACCAGATTGGCAGAAATCCTGTGTTTTTAAATTCTCTGTTTTGCACGTGCATTCCTATCCTATTCCTGTCTATTTCCTACCCCTGCATTGTTAGAATCCTCAAATTCAAACAAGCCCTTACACAATTACTTCTGTTATAGATATGTGTCAAAGAAAACCTTGTGTGGTTTGTCCTGCTCCTGCTGCGATGTGTTCCACCCTAGCTCAGCTGCTCCAACGATGGAAGGGTTCACCGTCTTTCGCTGCCTCAGATCTTCTTCCCCGCCGCCGGCAACCACGACAACTGCATTACCATCATCAACTGAGCAGATGACCTTGAGGACTACACGGGTCCGCAAGAGAGGTCGCACTCTTCCGTGTCTTCTTACGTTATGCATCACTTAATATGATGACATGCTACTTTATTGTTGTGTTAACATATTAGACTCTGAGTCAGGTCCAAACTAACTCTGAAACTTGAGTTTTTAAATGGTTGTGGGGTACATATTGGGGCAGCAATCGGTACTATCTGTCTACCAACTGGTTAATCTCGGGTGTCTACTATGAGTTTCATATTGGGTGCAAACAAACATTAAAGGAGCCATTATCTGTATTTTTAACTAAAGCTATTATCTGCCTGCTATAATTGGTTTTGGGTCTATCCATAGTTTGCTACCAGCACTCTGGATTTGTGCATGCAGTCCTTACATGATCTCACTATGTTTTATTCCTATGCATGTCAGTTATTGTGCACAATGGAACTGGACATGTAGAGCAAAAGAGATGAGCCTTGCGTGGCAATAAAATTTCATGCAGACGTCGCTCCATGGTGGGCGCAAAGGCAGCCCCCCTCCACCCATTTTAGATTGTAATCAAGAGGAAGATAACTGTTCTGAGGGGGATTCAGAAGGAGATGACCACTCCTATTTACCCCCTGAGGTCTTCGCTCTAACTTGGCATGCTAATATTGGTAATATCATGCATATGGTGCCTTGATTGCTTACTTTATACATCAAATATGTCATCTGCTTTGTTCAGACATGCTTTGTGTTAATGCCATCTGTTTAATTTCTTTATCATATATGTGAATCATGCAATGCCATCTTGTTTAGCCAGGCATCATATATGTGAATTTTGCAATGCCACCCTGGTTAGCCAGTTATCTTATATGTGAATTATATCATGCCATCATTTTTTATTACATGTTAAATTTGTCAACAATTTTAGTACGTTCAACTACTCTTCCTGTGCATCAGCCATTCGGCACGGTTATGGAAAAATCTGGAGTGGAAACAAGGTCTTTAGAGCATACAATGTTGTCTGACGAAGCGCATGTCTTGCTGGTTATGGATAGCTCCTTAGAGGAGGATTCAGAGACAGATGACTAGTCCTATTCCCCCCCCCCCCGAGGTGCATGCTCCAACTTGGCAGGGTTATGTTGCTCATATCGTGCATATGGTATCTTGCATTGCTATGTCATTTGCTTAGTTTAGACATGCTTTGTGTGAATGCCACCTGTTTAGTGTCTCATTACCATATATGTGAATTATGCAGTGCCATCTTGTTGCAAGACGTCATATGTGTGAATTATGCAATGCTATCTTGTTACAAGACATTATATATGTGAATTATGCAATGCCATGTAGTTTAGCCAAGCGTCATATATGTGAATTATACCATGCTGTCCTTTTTTGTATTTCTTGTTGCACTTGTCACAATGTTTGTATATTCAACTGCTCTTCCTATGCATCAGCCATTTGAATTGGTGATGGAGAAATCTGGAGTGAAAACAAGGTCTTCACAGAAGACAATGCTACCTGCTAAAGAAGATATCTTGCTGGTTACAGATAGCTCTTCAGAGGAGGTTTTAGAGGCAGATGACCAGTCCTGTTATCCCCCTGAGGTGTATGCTCAAACTTGGAAGGGTTACATTACTCATATCATGCATATGTTGTATTGTAATGCTTAGTTTTTACATCATATACACAATATTGAATGCCATCTCCTTAGTTGACAAATCATATATGCGATTGCCCTCTGCTCACTTGCTTAGTATATACATCATATATTTGAATTATATCATGCCATGATGTTTACATAGACAACATGTATCTGAATTATGGCATGCCAACCCATTTTCTAAAGACATAATGTAGTTATATCATCTCATCCTATTTACATAGTCATCATATTTTGAATTATGTCATTCTATCCGTGAATTATATCATACCATCATGTTTCCATCGACGGCATGTTTGTGATTTATGGCATGCCAACCACTTTAATAGACACATCGTATAGTTATATCATGTCATCATGTTTACATAGTCATCATATTTTGAAGTATGTCATTCTATCATGTTTAGTTAGCCATCATACATGTGAAATTGTGTCATGCTATCCTGTTTAATTAGCCATCATATATCTAAAACTATGTCTTGCTATTCTATTAGGTTAGACAACATAAATGTGAATTATTTCATGCCCTGTTTTCTTCAATACTGTCCATTGCACCTGTCTATCTTACAATGTCTGTACATTCAATTACTTTTCTTGTTTATCAACCATTTCAATTGGAGGGGTGATGAAAGTATCTGTGGGGGTAAAAATATGGTCTTTAGAAAAGATCGTGCTACCTGTCGATGCAGATAGAACCATGGTTGTACTTGCGCAAGGACCAGCCCCACCACACATAACGCAGACTCACGCAGATTGTACCCCTACCCAGTTGGACAGACAACCAGCTACACCCCTTCTAACCCCAACCCCAACAGATAGTAACCCAGTTCTAGTTGACACAACATCGTCTCCACCACAGAGCACCCAAACATGATCAGTTAGTAAGGCAACTGCAGTGCCCAAAGCACGAGGAAAGCAGAAGAAGAATTGTTCTCAGGTGAGGTTCCGTAGCTATGGTTCATACTACTTTGCTCTTGCATCACTGTATTTACTCATACCAACTAATTTCAAATTTGAAGGATGCAATCACTACAAAAAAAAGACACATCTGTGACATTTTGGGCCGAACGAAATTTTTTGTTGTCATACATATGACACTTCTATGACAATAATTGTGACAAAACCCGATATCATCATAGATGTGGTGGGCTCCTACTTCTATTACAAAAACTCATGACAGAAAATGGTCTTTTCCTCCTGGTCGTGCCGGAGACGCAACTGCATGACATTCTTTGGGGCGTCCATGACGGAAAAAACCATGGTAGAAGCGAGGGCGAGGAAAATTTCGGGGAGTTCCCGGTTACGGTGGGAGGTCGGGGGCCGAGCGATGCGCGTTTCTCTCGTACACATATGTGTGTGTGTGCGAGGCGTTGGCTCTAACTGAACCTGAGCGATTGCACTGCAGGCTACGCGTTACTGAACATGAGCGATCGATCGATGGTTGTTAACTGAACCTGATCGAGCGATTCCTTCGCTACTGCTGCTAACTGAAGCCGATCGATTGGATGAACAATGAGCGTTGCGGGGGGGGGTGGATGAACAGTGAGCGGTGGCATTGCCTCTGGATGAACAGGACCCCATGGTGTGGTGGAGGGCTGGATGAACAGTAGACGGTGGAGGGGTGCCCGTGGAGGGGTGGTTGAACAGGACCCCGTGGTGTGGAGGGCTGGATGAACAGTAGACGGTGGAGGGGTGCCCGTGGAGGGGTGGTTGAACAGTAGCCGGTGGAGTAGCGCGGGGTGGAGGCTGGATGAACAGGAGCTCGTGGAGGCTGGAGGTGGTCAACGGTAGCCCGTGGAGGCTGGAGGAGGTCAATGGTGGAGATGAACAGTATCCTGTGGAGTCCCATTTTGCGGTACGCCACCCCCCGGATGAACAGGACCCCCGTTTTGACCGTAGCACTCCAACACAAGTCCGTTTCGTCTGTTTTGCGGTACGCCACACCCCTCCCGATCAACAAGACCCCCGTTTCGACCGTAGGAGGTCTGTTTCGTCCGTTTTGCGGTACGCCACACCCTTCCCGATCAACAGGACCCCCGTTTCGACCGTAGGAGGTCTGTTTCCTCCGTTTTGCGGTACGCCACACCCCTCCCGATCAACAGGACCCTGTTCCGAACATAGGAGGTCCGTTTCGTCCATTGTGCAGTACGCCAGGCCTCGTTTCCATCACCTGTTCCGTCCAAGCCCTCCCGATGAACACGACCACGCATTTCGTTCCGACCCAGCCGGTTGGCTCCCACGCGTTCCGTTGCCTCCCAATGAACACGACGCATTCCGTTGCGTCCCCATGAACACGACGCATTCCATTGCCTCCCCATGAACACGACGACAATGCTGTTTCTCCGTTCCGACCCAGCCATGTACATGAGCCTTGGCCGTACGTATGCGCGAGTAGGCTTTCGAGACCCCGCCCGTATGTACACATACGTGCACGTATTTTCTTTCCTGCACCTTGGCCGTTGTACGTACGTGTACATGCTATGTGCGCGCCTCTACTACGACACGTACGTGCGTCTACTACGACACGTACGCGCCTCTACATCCACCAGTATATATGTACGTACACGTTCGCGACCAAATTGACAACGCTACGTACGCTTTGACCAGGTGGGTCCCGACTGTCAGGCACTTCCTTGCCTGCGAAGATGTAGCTGGTGGGTCCCAGCAGTCAAGGGGGCAAATCGTTTTTTGCCCGGACGCACTTCCTTGCGTGCGAAGATGTAGCTGGTGGGTCCCAGCAGTCAGGGGCAAACATTTTTTTCATGAAATACGGTGGCCCGTCTGATGGGTCCCCGCTGTCAGGAGTACGAGGGTTCACTGGTTCGCTGCGGTGTGAGGCTGTCGTCGCCGCAGAATAACAAGGGGTGTGGGTGAGTAGAGGGATGGTCTGGCCAGTGGTGGGAGTAGTAGGGGGCGGTGAAGCCTCCGCCGCATCGCAGCCGGCCACAGGAGGCAGCAGCACGAGGCACGACCGACGCTGGTTTGGGCGGCTGGAGCAAGAAGACCAGAGGTTGAAGAAGCACTATGGCCGTTGGATGGACATTGTACGGTCACTGGAGCTAGAATTGTGCATATTGACTAAGTTGACAAAGCACTCTGTCCCTGTCAACTTAGTAGGCCCACAAGTCAGCCTGCCACTATACTGGGTCCCAGCTAACAGGGGGAGTATTCATTTTTTTGTGCATAATAAGGAGGCACTTCCTTGCGTGTGAAGATATAGTTGGTGGGTCCGAGCAGTCAGTGGCGGCAACGTTTTTTTCCCGAAATACAGAGGCCCTTTTCGGTGGGTCCCTGATGTTAGGTGGAGGAATCATTATTTTGCGCATAATAAGGAGGCATTTCCTTGCGTGCGGCCGTGGACCCAGCTGTCGGCCTCTCCACGTATAGCCCACTTCAGATGCATGCCGGTCGTTGACCATGTTGACCAGGCCGCGCCGAGAGCACCAGGACGGTGGACGATGGCGAGGCCTAGGAAGGGAATGACACGGAGGCAGGGAAGACTCGGCAGTTGTTTCCCACGCAGAGGGGAGTACGACTGTATGAGGATTTACTAGTTCTTATGCCGTCGCCGGAGAATAACAGTAGGTGTGGGTGAGTGGAGGGATGGCTAGGCCAGCGATGGGAGTATAGTGGGGCAATGAGGCCTGCGAGGCAGCAGAGCCGACCGCGGGGAGGAGGGAGTAGGCAGTCCCACCGGCGCATGTTTGAGCGGCTAGAGCAGGAGAAGAGAGATTGAAGAAGCACGACGGCCGTTGGATGGCCATCCAACAGTCACTGCTTGTGTGTCAACATTTTTTTTCGGAAAGCCTCAAATCTATGGAAAATAGCATACATCCCATCTGCCATTATTTCTAATAATTTACAGCCCATTTGCTAACTATTAAGGTTTTTTGTAGCCCATATTCTCTTTGTTAGCATTACAGCCCATATTGTGGCCACGGTTAAAAAATTATACGAAATTTTGCATATTTCGGTGCGGTCCGAACTGTTTTTAATCCCGAAATTTCGACTCACATTCAAACTGATTTTAAAAATATATGTATATCAATATAAAATCCAACAAATTCTCCACGCATAAAAATTAATGTAATTTAAAATCTTGAAATGAAAAAAAGATATTTGAAACAAATTGTCGGTTTGATGTGTTTTAAAAATGTACATCCCATTTCTCATTACTGATGGGCCATTTTCTCGGCCAGCCGAATGAAAGCTCTCCTCGTCTTGAAAGATTTGCAGCCCAACAGGCCTGACAAAGCGCCTTACTTGGCAAATCACAAAAAAACTGGGCTGTGGCCGTGGACCCAGCTGTCAGCCTCTCCATGTACAATACTCTTCCGATGGAAGTCGTTCCTTGACCACATTGACCACGCTGCGCGGAGAGCACCACGGTGGTGGACGACGGCGAGGCCTAGGAAGGGGACGACACAGAGCCGGGGAAGACGCGGCAGTGGAAGCCCGCGCGGAGAGGAGTACGAGGGTTCACTGGTTCGGCTGCGGTGTGAGGTTGCCGTCGCCGCAGGGCCTGGTCAGTGGTGGGAATAGTAGGGGGCGGTGAGGCCTCCGCGGCAGCACAGCCGGCCACGGGAGGCAGGAGCATGCGGCACGACCGGCGCTGCTTTGGGCAGCTGGAGCAAGAAGACCAGAGGTTGAAGAAGCACTACGACCGTTGGAAGGACATCGTACGGTCACTGGAGCTAGAATCGTTCATATTGACTAAGTTGACAAAGCCCTCTGTCCCCGTCAACTTAGTAGGCCCACAAGTCAGCCTCCCACAATGGTGGGTCCCAGCTAGCAGGGGGTATTCATTTTTTGTGCGTAATAAGGAGGCACTTCCTTGCGTGCGAAGATATAGCTGGTGGGTCCGACATGTCAGCGGGGGGGACGTTTTTTTCGCGAAATATAGAGGCCCTTCCGGTGGGTCCCAACTATCAGGTGGAGGAATCATTATTTTGCGCGTACAGTCCATGGCCGATGGATGTCGTTCGTTGACCACGTTGACCAGGCCGCGCCGAGAGCACCATGGCGGTGGATGACGGCGAGGACTAGGAAGGGAACGACACGGAGCCAGGGAAGACTCGGCAATGGTTGCCCATGCGGTGGGGAGTACAAGGGTTTACTGGTCTGGCTGCCGTCGCCGAAAAATAACAGGAGGTGTGGGTGACTAGAGGAATGACCTGGCCAGCAATGAAGTAGGGTGGGGTGATGTGGCCTATGCGGCAGCACAGCCGGCCACGGGAGGCGGGAGCAGGCAGTCCCACCGGAGCTGGTTTGGGCAGCTGGAGCAAGATGATCAGATATTGAAGCTGCAGCACGGCCGTTGGATTAACATCCAACGGTCATTGCTGCTAGAACCGTTTTGTGGACTAAGTTGACAAAGCCAAAGTACAGGTCAACCTAGTAGACCCACAAGCCAGCCTCCAAATCTGTCCCAAACAGCATATAGCCCGAAATTTCTAGCCAGATTCAAATTAATTTTAAATCTAAATATACCTTAATTGAAATTCAATGAAATTTTACCCGCACAAAAACAATGAAATTTAAAATATCAAAATCCGAAAGAAAACAGTATTTTGGAACTAATTGCCTGTTTGCTGTATTTTTTCATTTTACAGCCATTTATTATTACTTATAGCCCATTTCTTATTACTTATAGCCCATTTTCTGTGCAAAATGCATCCCTCCTCATCTTGAAAGATTTCCGGCCCAGCAGGGCGAAGAAAAGCAAGTAGGCCTACGTTGGTTATTCTGCAAAAAAACAAAAAAAGATGGCTAGCCATGTTCAAAAAGAAAAAAACAAACTAGGCTGGTCATGTGCTAAACATATGAAATAAAAGCCTGGGCTAGATGCGCCACGGGTCCCGCACAACCCGGTTGATACCCTTCTCCGTCCCGAAAAAACAAAATTACTGCGCACACTGCTGGGTCCCTACTGTCATCCTCACCATGTACAGTCATCTCCTTATTCATCTCGGTTGTTGACCATGTTGACAACACCGGAGGACGGCGCCATGGCGAGCGGACCAAGGCGGAGGACGATGGTGAGGCCTCGGACGAGAACGAACAGGAGCCGGGGAACATCATAGCCAGCCGTGAGAGTCGGGAGCAGGCGGTCCTGCCAGCGCTAGTTTGGCTTTGGCGGCTCGAGGAAGAAGAGACTGAAGAAACGCGACAGATGTTGAATGTCAATCCAACGGTCAAGGTTGGCACAATCGTTTGTTGACTAAGCGGACACCAAGTAACATACTTTTTTATATATAGAAAGAAAATCAAAGACTTGGAAAGGCGTACAGAACAAGCTAGTGTACCAGTAAAGAGACGTTGCCGAGTTTTAGAAAAAAGAAAGACAAGCTCCTGTAGCTGGTTCGAATCAAAACCTAGAATATGACTATATATGGTGCTATGCTACTCTGCAAGTAATGAAACTGACATATCCAACATTCACTTCTCCTCTTCTCTACTTACTCTGCCTAGCATCAGAAGCTCTGGCCGCAGCAACCATGTCCGCTGGCTGCTCGTCCACCTGCTCTTCAGCAGGCAACAACCAGATATGCGCCAAGTCGCCACCCATACCATCGCCTGTGGGTATCATCACACCCCCGCCGGCACGCGCACCGCAGCCGATTGATCATCTCAACCCACTGTCGTTGGTGTGGTGCCACTTCTGCAAATCACGCAGAGTCATCCGTCGCGTCTCAACCACAATCCGCAACCCTGGCCAAGCCTTCTACAAATGCCCTAATCATGGGGTAATAATATGTTTAAGTGTTGTTCTGCTGCTTTCAGTTGTTGATTTTTTAATAGTTTGGTTGATGATCTTCCAATTTGATTCGTGCAGAAAAGGGAAGATTCGTGTGATTTGTATTTCTAGGAAGTTGCTGATGTGGGGGAATGCAACTATGCTGATTATTTGGTTAGCCGAGGAATCCCAATACCAGTAGGTTGGGGTGTTGGACAAGTAACTAAAGGAACGACGGAAGAGGAAGATGCAGAGCAGAAGGTTAAAGATGCAGTTCCTCTTATCATGGTGAAGCAACAGCTGCTGAACGGCCTTGACATCAATGAGGAGATGAAAGAGCTTGTGAAGATAATGAGCAAAATCGATGTGCTCTGTAGGATGATTGTCTCTTTATTTTCAGTGTATGTAGCACTCGTGATGCATTCAGTGGCTACAACATGAGCACTTTGCTGAAACTAGTAATGAATGAAACATGTGTAGCAGGCTGGGCCTAGTGTTGTGAACATCTAATGATTTCTATTAACGAAAATCAGGGGGTATCCCCTTTTGCTCATATAAATAAATAAATAGCAGAGGCCTTGTCGGGTCAGCTTTGTTCTCATTCGAAGACGTCGAGCAAATTGCAGTCCAACAGCAAACTATGTCATCAAATTCAAGTTTCACAGCCAAATATGAGTACAACTAAACAACAATGTCATCATGTATTAGTTGTCGTACAATCACCAAACACAAATCAGCATACATAACAAGTGATGTTCTCACATCAAAATACTAAACAACATGTTCATCAGGTTTCAGTTGTCATAGCAAACACAATTTCACATAGTAGATAAAAAACGTCTTCTGACAGGCAAATACGACAAAAGCAATGTAATCATAATCCGCAGCAGCAGCGTCAACATCTTTGCCATGTGTATCAGTCTGAATCATAATTCCCCACGGTGTCATTTTCTTCTTCGTCCTCAACGTCCTGGAACGTTGGCTTCTTCTTGATCAACTCTTGTATGTCCACAGCACGACAGGCAATCTTTTCGTCGGCGTCATTGACGTGATGGTTTTCAAAGATATTAGGAACATCTGTGTTATCTTGTACATCAGGAGCAGTGTAAGCATCATCTTGTTGTGCAACTTCATTAAACGAATTCCTCTGCTCAAACCTTTGCAATACTCTCCAATCATTGCTACGTGCAAATGTGTCTTCCAAGAAAAATATCTTGTTGCTTGATTTGCCAAAATAAAAGGCTCGTTGGTCTGGTACACCGCCTTGACATTGATGGATTTGAAATAATCATCAGCTCTGGTTTTGCGATCCTGGAAAACAGGTTATACCAATGACAGCACAACAGAACCACACACCGATGATCCTCGAAACTAGAGATATACTGCAACTGAACAATGTCTGTTATGTTAGCATACATTTTAGTTGTCTCTTTGTCATACGTATTCGTGCTCATGATGGCACTGTTTTGTGTCTTCCTGCCTTTGTCTCGTACAAGGGTGTTGTAGCGCACATCTCCAACAATGCAAGATTCATAATGTCTTACCCGAGTATCAGGACCCATTGCTAGTGAGTAAAGGGCATCATCAACTGCCTGCCCATCCTCCCGCATCTTCTTAACCTATGGTTAGAAAATAGACAAGATGATCATCTTATGTACTCAATATATTAAAAAACTGACAGTGCACTTCAAAAGCTTACATGGTTCTTGAACCATTTCGCAAATCCTGCCATAACCAGTTTGTCAATGTTTCTTGGATTTTGTGGCAGTAACTCCTCTTTGTAGATGCTGCACAACATAGTGATCGCATCAAACATCTAAGTATATAAGAATGTGCTGCAAGTTTAGTAGATTATGATGTATAAGCTGCGGTACTACACTTACTTGATATAAGGTAGTATCTCAGGACAGTTATTCAACACATATCAAACCATTTTGTCCAAATCTTTAGGTTTGTCCTCTTGTCGACTCTTCCCTATAACTCGAACAGAATAATCGAAAACATTGAGCCCGGGATTGTCTTTACCCACCTCTTTGCTAAGTTGATAAGCTGTTTCAATGTATTTTGAGCAGAATGTCAACGCTTCTGTAGCAACGTAGGCCTCTGCAATGGAACCCTCGGGTCTAGCTCTGTTCCTAACATAGCCCTTGAAAGTGCCTAGCCGCCTTTCAATAGGGTACATCCAGCCATACTATACTGGACCTCTAAGTAGTGCCTCATCAGGTAGATGAACAGCCAAATGCACCATCACATCAAAGAAGGCTGGAGGATATATCTTCTCAAGGTTGCATAGGATAGTTGGTATCTTGTCTCTAAGACGCTCCAAAGCATCTATCCTGATATTCCTAGTGTAGAGTTCCCTGAAGAATTGTCCCAACTCTGCAACTGCTCTGTATAAGTTAGGGCGGCCCAATCCTATAAGGATAACAGGTAAAACCCTTTGAAGTAGGATGTGGCAGTCATGAGTTTTCAACCCTTGTACCTTGTTTCCATCTGCACTGACTCTCCTTTCAGGGTTGGAAGCAAATCCATGTGGGAATCTCACACGTGACAGGGCCTCGCAGAATTCTTTTCTTTTTACCTTGTCCAAGACGTACACAGCTGGTGCCATATCCCGTGGTTTACCTTCATCTTGCACCTGCAAATCCTTTCTGATACCTAGGTGTGTCAAATCAATCCTAGATTTTAAGGTATCTTTCGTCTTGCCTTCAATATTAAGAAGTGTGCCGATAATGATGTCACATATATTTTTCTCGATGTGCATCACATCAAGATTATGCCGCAGATCCAAATCTTTCCAATACTCCAAGTCCCACAAAGTGGACCTGCGGGTAAACAATAATCTCTCTTCTACCCTACCACACTTCCTTTTCCCGCTACCATTACCAGGATGGTTTCCTGGTGTAATATGCCTGACCTTCTCTAATTCCACTTGCAACTCATCGGCGGTGAGCCTCTTTGGCGCATCATGATTTTCATGCTTTGCATTGAACACATGTCTTCAGTATTTTCTAGGATGCGGCCTGTCCTTGGCAAGGAAATGGCGGTGTCCAATGTAACGGATCTTGCTAAGTATTGCGTATGACAGCGGATTCCTGTCACAGCGAACACATGCATTGTAACCATGTGTTGTTCGCCCTGACATATATAGTGCCCAAAGCCAGATAATCATGGATGCACCAAATTATAACAGCACCCAGAAAGAAATCAGCTGGTGGGCTGCTATATAGGTCTCAAGTGAGAACACCCTTCCATAGCTGTTGAAGTTCCTCCACAAGAGGCTCCATGAACAAATCAAAATCCTTTCCAGGACTTTTTGGACCTAGGATGAGCAAGGCCATCATGTAGTTTGATTCTTTGGTGCAGACATTTGGAGGCATGTTGTAAGGGATAACAAGCACTGGCCACATGCTATATGTGGTGCTCTGGTGGCCAAATGGGTTAAATCCATCTGAAGCTAAGCCAAGTCTAATGTTTCTCGGGTCAGCAGCAAACTCTTTGTGTTTATCATTGAAGCTTTTCCACTCACTACCATGAGATGGATGGCACATTACATTCTGATCTCTATACTCCTGGTTCCTAGAATGCCATAGTACATCCTCTCTTGTTTCAGCATCATGAAACAACCTCTGCAATCTTGGTGTAATTGGAAAATGTCTCAGAACATTATGAGGAATCCTCTTCATAGCATCACCATCTTTTCATCTTGATGATTTGCATTTCGGGCATTCACTTAAGTTGGCATAATCCTTCCAGAACAGAACACAATTATTCTTACAAACATGGATCATATCATATCCAATTCCAACTGCACGAAGGAAATTCTTCATTTTACTGTAGGTGTGTGGCAGCTGAGACACATCTGGGAAAGATTTGCGGAAAGCAGCCAACATCACATCGAATGATTTGTTGGTCATCTGCTCAGATGTCTTCACCTGAAGAAAGGTGACCACAGCTGAGAATACTGATAGCTTATTTCCTGGGGTGACAGCAACGTTGCATTGTTCCAACATGCGGGCCCACCGTTTTTCTTCTGCAGGTGAAAGTTCACGGAATGCACGAGCATTTCGTAGCATTGTTTCAATGTTGGTCAAACTCACTGGCTCCGCCATCACCACCTCCTCCTCCTCTTCCACCTGAGCATCAGGCAGATCAAGATGGTGATCTGCTGCTTCCATGTAGTCAATAACATTGACGTTCACAGCTTCACCATGAAGAACCCACCTAGTATATGTGACCGACATCCCATACAAGTGTAGATGATTTTGCACAGTTGATTGGGGTCTTGTAACTGAATTCATACAACTGCTACATGGGCAGAGCACATCTGATTTCGGACCACCGTACTCAGTGCTAATAAAGTTCATGAAGTTTTCAACCCCCTCGACATAGCAGCGGAGAATCTTCGAGCAGAAGTTATCCAAGTCATGTCCACCTGTTAGACATACAAATTAGTTCTTCTACTAGATATTACAGGAAAAACATATATGCTTTTTATGAATTCCAGGAAAAAATACCTAGGTCGATGTCTAAAGCTATGGCAAGATATTTGGACGAGCAGATCTAAGTAACGAAATATATGTAAAGCTAATTCAGCAAACATATTTGAGTGCCAAATTATGGCAGGCTGTTTCAGCAGTCAATGAGGCCAAGCACACAGCCATCGAACTATCGAAGGCCATCGCAGCAACAAAGATCGACTATAAAATAGTGTAGAGCTATTTCACTTAATAGATTGGCTACTAGACCATGGCAATCTACGTCACAATAAATATATGGAAGGATATTTTAGCAACTAATCGGCCTTGGCATGCCAGCTCAGCTAAGCAGATTGAGTGCAGAACAGGGCAAGGAAGCTTCTTAAGCAGAGCATATTGACAGTAAACTACTTCGGCAAACAATGAGATTAACAGCGTCTATCAGCTAACATTCAGCGCTACACCGACATGAATGGGGCCTCAGTCAAGAATGCGCGTACTGTGGGAGAAGCTGACCACTGTGTGTCTCCATACAAATGTCGCCAGCGGTGGCGGCGCTGACCGCCGTGCGCCTCCACAAGAACGTAGCCAGAGGTGGCGGCGCGGCTAGAGGACGGCAGTCTACAAGAGCATATTGTGGGAGCGAGAGGATCGCCGAACTGCGGTGCCGACATATCGGCGCGGCGGGAAGGGCAGGTTTGGCGGAGCGAATGGAGTGGAGGGGGACAGGGGGAGGGGGTTTGGGGAATATTATTGGCTAGTTGGTCGAAGAGCGGTTGAATCGAATTTGGGGGGAATTTTTGGGTGTGGGGGGAGGATTTTCACGCGGTGGGCGGGGGAGTTTGGCGCATGGTCGGTTTCTCCAAGGGCAGTCCCACGTGTCAGTGAAGAGGCAAGCCGAAGCGCGTTCCATTTGCGTGAGCCGTGTGCAGGACCGAACGTGTGTGGGGTGCAATGCGACCGCGACAGGAGTGCCGTGAGTGTACTGCCTTTTTTCCTTTTAAACTAGGTGCTGCGCCCCCTCAAAAAAAATTTGTTGCTTCGCGCGATCCATCGATACTACTACTAGTAATCCGGTAATCCCGACTAAAACGGCGCGGTCGGGTCTTTTCCCGCGTGATATGCTGGGAGGTTGGCTTAGTTGGGTTTTTAAGGACGAGTAATGCTACACCTACGTAATCCCAGTTATGTAATTAACGTAATGTGAAACGTGTGAGCTATTGATTGTAGATTGGGGGGAGGGAGGGGCCCACCACCATGAAAATCAGGGGAGGAGAGAGAGAGGCAATTTACGTTAACCCTTTCGTAGGTTCCGTAGATGTAGAAAGATGTGAAATGTGTGAATGTGTAGTGCACGTACTATTGGAGTGCCTAAGATAATTTGTGTATGTATAGACCCTATGTGTTTATTTTACTTCACATGTTAGATTTGTCTCGGTTCAATAAAAAGCAGAGTTGGTGATGATGGTGTGCCTGTCATCCTGCAATATAGGCCGTCTGATCTATATCTAACAGATAGGAAGGAAACTATGACAATTTACCCGCACTCCTCTCCACATTTGCAGATAAGGCTTTCCCTCATTCATCCTTTTCTCCCATAAGATCTTGATCTTTCGTGCAACGCACAAGCATCTTGCTAGTACTCCTACAATATGTATATTATTGTGAAAGTTCATATACACCGGCTGTCGGTGTCAAAACCGGCGGATCTCGGGTAGGGGGTCCCAAACCGTGCGTCTAGGCCGGATGGTAACAGGAGGCAAGGAACACGATGTTTTACCCAGGTTTGGGCCCTCTTGATGGAGGTAAAACCCTACGTCCTGGTTGATTAATATTGATGATATGGGTAGTACAAGAGTAGATCTACCACGAGATCAAGGAGGCTAAACCCTAGAAGCTAGCCTATGGTATGATTGTTGTATGATGAAGTTGTCCTACGGACTAAAACCCTCCGGTTTATATAGACACCGGAGAGGGTTAGGGTTACACAAAGTCGGTTACAATGGTAGGAGATCTTGAATATCCACATCGCCAAGCTTGCCTTCCACGCCAAGGAAAGTCCCATCCGGACACGGGACGAAGTCTTCAATCTTGTATCATCATAGTCCTGGAGTCCGGCTGAACGTATAGTCCGGCTACCCGAACACCCCCTAATCCAGGACTCCCTCAGTAGCCCCTGAACCAGGCTTCAATGACGACGAGTCCGGCGTGTAGATTGTCTTCGGCATTGCAAGGCAGGTTCCTCCTCCAAATTCTTCATAAAAGTTTGTAAACACCAAGAGTAGTGTCCGGCTCTGCAAAATGAGTTTCCACATATTGCCACAGAGAGAATAATATTAACACACATCTAATCTGTTGACGTATTCCGCAGCGTGACATCACACTACAGCCAAGCCTTTATTCGAATCGTTTTCACTATTCCACCTCAGCGTGTTTTGTGAGGCGGTTTCCTTGGCACGTCTTGTCAAAGCAGAGATCGTGTCCCCCATTTACGGGATTCTCATCAATACGGACGTGGGTAACCCAACCGCGCCATTTGTCCCGGCGCTTGGGAGGCAAGCGAGTTTTACTAGGCTGGTGGGGACGCATAGTCGCATCCGCTCATATAAGGGGATAAGGATCCACCTTTTTACCTACGCCTTCTTCCTCCTTTGCCTATCCATCTTTTGCGCACCCGAGCTCCAGTGCCCAAGCCCGCACTTCCTACCTCAACCTTCTCCAACAATGTCCGGAGCGGGAGGCAAGTGGATGGTCTCCTCCGTCACGGAGGGCCATGTCAAAAGGCTAAGGAAGGCCGGATACCTGTCCAAAGACATCGCGCACCGGCTTCCTGAGGAGGGGCAGCTTCTTCCCACCCCAAGGCCCCATGAGAGGGTAGTATTTCTTCCCCACTTCCTCCGCGGACTGGGTTTTCCTCTCCACCCATTTGTCCGCGGCTCATGTTCTACTATGGCCTAGATTTCCACGATCTGGCCCCGAACTTCATCCTCAATATCTCGGCGTTTATCGTCGTGTGCGAGGCTTTCCTCTCCATCCGCCCCCATTTCGGCCTCTGGCTCAAGACCTTCAACGTCAAGCCAAAGGTGGTGCGCGGCAACCAGGCGGAGTGCGGAGGTGCCATGGCGGGCAAAATAGCCAACGTCCTATGGCTCGAGGGCTCCTTTGTGGAGACCTTGAAGGGGTGGCAGTCAGGGTGGTTTTACATCACCGAGCCACGCGATCCGAAGTGGATCGCAGCCCCTGAATTTTGATCCGGACCCCCTACGTGGGTCACATCCTGGAAGGAGATGGGCTTGTCGTGGGGCGAAGAAGAAGAGGTGACCGGACTACAAAAATGCATCCAGTCCCTGGTGAACAAGCAGCTCAAGCTTGTCAATGTAGTCCAGGTCATGCTCGTCCGCCGGATCCTTCCGTGTCAAGAACATGACTTCAATTTGTGGGAGTTCAACTCGGCGCAGCATCGAACTCAGAGCAGGCTCTTCGACATGACGTACGAAGATGTCTGGAAGGGGCTAACCAAAGGCGCCGAGGCTCCCACATCCGCCTCCGAAGACCGCGGATTCAGCTCGCAGCGTCCTGCTGGCGAGGTAAAATATTTTCATCTTTTACAGGATGTTAAGTTTTCTTCATAGTTTGACTCTATGTGGGATCTAAACTCCCTCACCTTCGACAGGATTGGCAGGCGAAGTCCGGACTGATTAACTGTCCGGCTCCCTTGCCCGAAGACCTAGCCCCTCCTCTCCTAGTGAAGCTGTTGGTTCCGGCACCTTATGTGGTGCCGGAGAAGAAGGCCAAGAAGAAGAAGGCCACGGGGACTCGAAAGAGTTCCCGGCATATGGTGGTGTCGGACTCATCGTCCGATGAGTCCGAAACGCACTCCTCCCGTGAAGACGAGGAGGAGGAAGAAGAGACCTCTCCCCCTCCAGCGGGGGGAGGAAAGAAGAGGAAGGCCGCCCTAGTAGGGGAGGCCGAAGGGTCCAAGAAGAGGAAAACCCCTCCGCCGAACTACGCCCCCGACACCGACGAGGACGAAGAGGAGTGGCCGGACAGGGCCAAGCGCCCGGCGAAATCATAAGTGTTCGGATACCAGAGTAACTCATGATATTCCTTTTGTTGCGCAGCTTTCCCTAATGTCGAATATAATCATGCAGCCCGCCCAAGGACGGGCTCGACGAGTCGTCGACCGGCTCCCTGGATTCATCGAACGTGAATTCAGTTCCGCCCGCTGCCTCCCCCTGTGCTGCGAATGACGCCGAAGTGGCGTCGCGACAAGCTCTAGGGCAAGAGGAGGTGGTCCAGGAGGAGTCGTGAGGCGACCTCCTGGACTCCAGGAGTAAAGGGGACAAGACCCCCCAGGGCTCCAAGTCCGGCTTTAAGCCGGACACCGCGCCGGAATCATCAACAGTCCGGACCGCGGCAGGCGAACTCCTGCCAAGAGGAGCAAGCCTATTGAGCCGGCGTCCTCCGTCCAACCGAAGGTGGCGGACAATCTGCTGGAGGTGCTTAAGGGCGCCTCCATCGACGAGGAGCACCGTACCATCATGAGTACGGTGGTCCAGAAGGTTCGGTCCACCAAAAGCGGAGTTACTGAAGCTTGTGCTAGCCTTCTAACAGGCTTCGAGGTAAGTAGAAATATGTAAAAATATTACCGCATAGACAGTAGCCCCTGATGCTCTGTTTGGCGTTTGGAAAGAAAAGCCGAATAGAGGATCTATTAAATATCGCAGGAGTCTAACTAAAAAGGAGTCAATATACGTATGCAGGCTTCGCTGCTGGCCACCGCCGCACTGACTGTGGAGGTGGATGCCCTAAAGCAGGGCCTCGAGCGGACGGAGCAAGAGCTCGGCCTTGCCAAACAGCAGCTCGAGGAGAAATAAGGTAAGAGATACCTTATAGAAAAAATGCCTATAAGAAGACGCAATTGCAAAAAATGACAGGAGTATACTGCTTATTGTAGGGGCCACAACTGAGGTGGCGACCCTCAAGCAGGCGCTGTCCGAGGCCAAGAAGAGAGCGGCCACGGAGCGCACCGAGCGGGAGAAATTTGAGGTGCAGGTCGGTGAGGTGCAGCAAGAGCTTCAGGCTCTCATGAAAAAACATGAGAGTTTGGAGCTCAACTCGAAGACGCGTGCGTCCGAGCTTGCTGCGGCCCTTAAAACTGCCAAATCTGCCAAGGCCGAAGCCCAGAAGGCCCTCCAGGAATTGGATGCGGTGAAAAAGATAGCGGCGGGTAAGGCATTCTCTATGCAAAGCAGACATATAAAAGTAAACTACTTGTTACTTACCCGAATCCGGAGCTCTCCAGGGGCATTCGCAGATCTGCCCCGCAGCGTATCCGATGCCGCCGCATTCTACCGAGCCGAGGAAGGCAGCTCGACGAAGAAGGTGTTCTGGTCTCAGTACGCTGAGGCCGGACACCCTGTGCCCTTGAGCGACCAGCTGAAGCAGCTGGTCGAGCTCCACAAGGCGGCCGAACAGGCCCTGAAGGGCTTCATAGTTCGGCTGTGGCCTGGAGAGGCCCTGCCTGGGAGCTACTTCGGACTGGTGCGGCGGCTGGTGGAGGCTTGTCCAAGGCTCGAGGTCATCAAGCGCTCCGTCTGCATCGAAGGTGCCCGTAGGGCCCTTGCCCGTGCAAAGGTGCACTGGGTAAGCTGGACGGTGAGAAGCTTGTGAGGGACGGGCCGCCGCCGGGGAAGGAGCATCGCAAGCCCGAGAACTATTACAAGGATGTTCTGGCCGGTGCCCGCTTTATGGCGGATGAATGCACCAAGAATGTAATTTTTGAACGAACTCGCTCATGCTATCCTATGCGCTGAAAACTAGTTCATATGCGCTAAGCAATGCTTGAATTTGAAATATTACTTTCTGTGCGGCCGTTTATCAAAAAATTGAGAGATGGCCAGTCGTCGGCTTCTGCCCCCATGCCACTAGTGCTGGGGTGTTCGGGATAAACCTGAGCGCTCGTTTTCCCATGATTGGGTCCGTCGAGGGAGGCGCTCAGCACAACGAACAAGGCAATCGAACTATAATGCTTGAACACTCTCACTTAGCCATAGAACTCTATAGTTTTAAATTTCGGCGAAGCCCCTAGTATTCGGAAGACCGAGTTTGGGGCGCTATCCACGCCTTGGCCGGACAAAGCCGGTTCCTCGCTCGAAGCGGCATAAGTCTTTAAGGACTCGAAAAACCTCTCGAACAGCGACCGGTCTCTCGCCTCATCATGACAGTCAGTTTTAGCTTTCTCTACTGAAGTGCTCAGCCCAGCTCAACTGGGGCACAATCGCAGTAGTTCTCCTAGTGCTACCTTAGCCGATATAGCGGAACATAAGGCACCAAAACATAGGAGCCGGGCAAACCCAACTATTGATCCAAATCATGATTCGGAGCCGATGCATATAGTGCTATAAGTTCGGGGTGCCGCACTTGTGAAAGTGTACGGACTTCTCATGCCATATTGATGGGTACTGAAGCCCCTGGCATGTTTTTGCCGTACCACAGTGTACGGATGCAACATGTTATTGACAAACATATATATAAAAAGAGGATAATGCAAAAAATAGACAAAAAGCTATGCATTGTTTATAGAAAGGCTGCTATGAAAGCGGAACGATACAAATAGTGCGATAAGCAAAAGAAATTGGACTAATTAACATGTCCTGGCCAGGGGCAGGCCGTGGAATTGTATTAAAAAACAGGTATACTGCTCGCAATAGAGACCACCTGGGAGTTCCATAATGCGGCGTGGCTTGTCTGCTTTCCTGGATCTTGCATCGTTTGTGCGGTAGTTGAATTGCCGAACGGGTCATCCGAAGTATGGAGTCCTAAGAGTAAGAGAAAAAAAGAAAAAAAAGGAATCCGGCAGCCCCTGGTGCGGTTTAAGCCGTATTTCGGGCGTGAGGTGATAGTGCCCCTTCCCCTGTGCCCATGGTATTTCAAGAGCGTAGTTATGTACGCAAAGCACTGGTTTCGCTATATCGCGAGGGCTAGGGTTGGGGACGCATTGCTACGCTAGCTCAGAACGTGCCAGGCGGTCTTGTTATAGGGTATTTCGGGCGCTCTTGACAGTGTTCGGCTTTTTGATGGCCGAACTGGAGAACTGACTAGAGAGGCTGGTTTGTACTTCTGCTGCGAGCGCTGCCATGTGCTCCTCCGTTCAGAGGGAGCGTTCGGTGTTCCCATTGACCGTGATTACTCCTCTAGGGCCTAGCATCTTGAGCTTGATGTATGCATAGTGCGGTACCGCATTGAATTTTGCGAATGCGGTTCGCCCGAGCAGTGCGTGATAGCCACTACAGAACGGGACTATGTCGAAGATTAACTCCTTGCTTCGGAAGTTATCCGGAGATCCGAAGACCACTTCCAGTGTGACTGAGCCTGTATAGTTGGCTTCTACACCTGGTATGACGCCTTTAAAGGTCGTTTTGGTGGGCTTGATCCTCGATGGATCTATGCCCATTTTTTGCACTGTATCCTGGTAAAGCAAGTTCAGGCTGCTGCCGCCGTCCAGAGGACTCTTGTGAGATGAAATCCGTCAATGATTGGGTCTAGAACCAATGCGGCAAAGCCGCCGTGGCGGATGCTAGTGGGGTGGTCCCTTCGATCAAAGGTGATAGGGCAGGAGGACCATGGGTTGAACTTTGGGGCGACTGGCTTTATCGCATATACGTCCCGTAACGCACGCTTCCGCTCCCTCTTGGGGATGTGGGTTGCGTATATCATGTTCACCGTCCGCACTTGCGGGGGAAAGCCCTTCTGTCCACTGTTGTTCGGCGGCCTGGGCTCCTCCTCGTCGTTGCTATGCAGCCCCTTGTCTTTGTTTTCGGCTCTTAACTTGCCTGCCTGCTTAAACACCCAGCACTCCCTGTTGGTGTGATTGGCTGGCTTTTCGGGGGTGCCATGTATCTAGCACAAGCGGTCGAGTATTCGGTCCAAACTGGACGGGCCCTGAGTATTTCTTTTAAATGGCTTTTTTCGTTGACCGGATTTGTAGCCTCGGAATCCAGCATTAACTGTCGTATCCTCGTTGCTATCGCTGTTAATGCGGTGCTTTTGTTTGTTCCGACGCGACCTGTCGCTTTTGTCCTTGGTATTCGAATTACCTGGGTTCTTGGTTAAATTGTTGCTGCGAGCTAGCCAGCTGTCTTCTCCCGCGCAAAAGCGGGTCATGAGTGTCGTGAGGGCTGCCATAGATTTCAGCTTTTCCTGTCCCAGGTGCCGGGCAAGCCACTCATCACGGATATTATGCTTGAAGGCCGCTAAGGCCTCTGCGTCCGGACAGTCGACTATCGGGTTTTTCTTTGTTAGGAACCGTGTCCAGAATTGCCTGGCCGATTCCTCTGGCTGCTGAATTATGTGGCTTAGGTCATCGGCGTCCGATGGTCGCGCATAAGTGCCCTGGAAGTTGTCAAGGAATGCGGCTTCCAGGTCATCCCAAGAACCGATTGAGTCTGCTGGCAAGCTGTTAAGCCAATGCCGGGCCGGTTCCTTAAGTTTGAGTGGGAGGTATTTGATGGCGTGTAGATCATCACCGCGGGCCATGTGGATATGAAGGAGATAATCCTCGATCCATACCGCAGGATTTGTTGTGCCATCGTACGATTTGATGTTTACGGGTTTGAAGCCCTCAGAGATTTTATGATCCATTACTTCATCTGTGAAGCATAGTGGGTGTGCGGCGCCTCTGTATTGGGCTATATCATGACGCAGCTCGAAGGAGCTTTGTCTGTTGAGTTCGGCCCGGCCGGATTTATTGCATCCGGGGTGAAGATCACTGTTGGGGATATTACTACTAGGGGTAAACCGGCCTATCTAGGCCGGGTTAACTTCGTCAGTAGTTAAGTATGTTAAAGCCCAAAAAGACAGAGGAGGGCTCAAGGCCCATGGTCGGTTCAAGGCCTGTAGCCGTAAACCGGCGTTAGTAGTTAACTTGTATTGTAAGTTAGGAATAAGTAGAGACCAAACCGGACACATCTATGAGCCGGTATTGGGACTCCATAAAGCCAACGGGAGTCACCCTTGTATATAAGGGGACGACCCGGCGGCAGTTCAAGGACAACAGATAAACAACTCGAGACATAGGCGAAGCTTGTTTGCTCCCTAGTCATCGAAACCCCATCAATTCCATCACAACTAGACGTAGGCTTTTACCTTCATTGAAGGGGCCGAACTAGTATAAACTCTCTTGCGTCCCTGTGTCCACTTTAACCCCTTCAAGCTAACCCGTCGCGATGGCTCCACGACTAAGTCCTTTCTCTAGGACATCTACCGTGACAAAACCATGACAGTTGGCGCCCACCATGGGGCAATCGCACGATGGTTTCCGGTTCTTGGAGGGGCCGCTTTGAAGGACTCGAGGGCTACGCTCTACATCGACGACGCAGGCTAGGGCCCCGAGGCCGGCTCAATTGAGTACGGGTATCGGGTCCCCTTTGGTAGCATTCACGTTTTCATTGGCAAGATTGGTGAACCGGGCCCTGAGCCGGACATCTGCACCGACCTCATCGAGACGTCTCGGCGTGCGCGATCCGCCCGGGTTAAACCGGCCATGAAGCGTGCCTTCGTGGGAGTCATCCATGGAGGAAGTTATGAGGATGGATAGGAATCTCGTGGCGATACCGTCGTTTGTTCCGATGACGAGTCATCGACCGAAGAAACCGAATCTCTTTATCAGCTACAAGACGGCCGGATTGGGGGCTGTTCCGATGGCGACAGTATTCCGGACCCCTCTGATCTGCCCAACCGGGTTAGAATATTCATGACTGGCACACAAGCAGTGCTTCATTCTTCGACCGCTGCGGCAACGACCTCCGGTTCAGCAGCGGCAACGGCTGCCGGGGCAGGAGGCCCTGTGTGCCCGCCGGCTCAGGTTCTATCAGAACTATTTGATGCGTTGGCTGTGCTTATGGCGGAAGTTAATCCGCCGGATCAGAACGTTCACAACGTGGAGATTGCAAAGGTAAAGGAACAGATCACCCAGGCCAAGGCGGATCTGGCGGCTGAGGACACCAGGAAGGCCGCAGAGCGGGCCGCTTTAGACGCACAGGCATACAGGCTTATGTTGGACCAGAGCGCGTCGCATGAAGTCATGAGGAGGAAGCACCGATCCCGCTTACCTCCAGTTTTCGAGGCCAGAGACCTTTTCAACACTCCAGGACCAAGAGCCGGCAATCCGCTGGAGGGAAACCGGGCAGAAGCCCCTGGGACCGGTGCACCGGTTCAGCCTCGTCAGATGGACCCGCCTCGTCAAAACACCGTTATACCTCAGGGTGCGTTAACACCTCCGGGTCACTACTCCAACCCAATGGACAATCTTGTTGCCGCTGCTGCACGCCTGGAGGCCATTCCAATTGAAGGTGACTCGCCGCAGGCAGTAGAGACGCGACGGGTCAAGGAACTTCTGAGGACAGCTTTGGCCCAACAGGAAGCGTACTCGTACAGCCGCGACCGGATCCACTCGACCCCCCATCCAAGACGGAGCTATAGCAGACATATGGATGAACCAGCAGTGTCGAGTAATGAACGACGTGAAGCACCCCGTGGCAACAACCCGACGGGTGGTGCTGATGACGCTCAGGAAGTGGTGAACCAGGCCCGAGCGCGCAGGGAGGCCGAGTTAGCCGCACAGCATCAGGCTCGGCAGCTCACACCGGTTCGTCCAACCGTCTCGATCGAACCTGGTGTTACTTCTAGCTCTTTGGGGGTGCCTTGCCTTATCCCCACTTTACGCAACGTGCGCCTGCCCAAGGATTTCAAAGGCCCACGCAAGGTACCAAATTACACGGCGGATCAACCTCCAGAGACATGGGTGGAGAGCTATGAGATGGCCATGGAGATGCTTGATGTGGATGGCACGGCGTGTGCGAAATACTTCACTATGATGCTTGAAGGAACGGCCCGTACTTGGTTAAAAAGCTTGCCAGCTAATTCTATCAGCTCATGGGCCCAATTACAAGCCCGGTTTATCAGCAATTTCAAGGATACCTATAAACAGCCTATGTCGATAGTGGACTTACCTGCATGCGTCCAGGAGGAAGGAGAGTCAACAACTCATTGGGTGCGCCGGGTTTCACAAGTGTTGCACTCATCAGACCGCATCAACGGTGACACCGTAGTATTAACCCTATAAGGCAATTGCCGGTTTGGGCCCCTGAAGCTGAAGTTGGGACGGATGAAATGTCATTGCACCGACATGGGGACCCTCATGGCCGCTTTGGTGAAATATGTTGATTCTGATAGTACCAAGGATCCCGAATCTGATGAGGACAAGACAGGGAAAGGGAAGAAGAACAGCAGCTCCAAAGGTCAGCGGCATCACTGGGCAGGCAATGGTGGTGGAGGCAAGCGTAAAGCGGATGGTAACATGGACTTTGTGGCTAATACCAACGCACAGGACAATGGCCAGCGACGCAAGGGTAGACCAAAAAATCGTAATGGAGCACCCAACCCTAACCCAAACCGCCTAAACTATCTGCTAAGCCAGCCCTGTCCAAGACATGGGACGAAGGAGGCGCCAGCAAACCACCTTTGGAAGGATTGCTTTATTATGCAGGAGTTCAAGAATTCTAATAATTTCCGGTATGATCACGAATCTGGCGGTGGCTCAGGATCCGGGCTGGGTTACGGTGGAGGAAGTTCCGGTTCAGGATTTAATGGTAATCCGGGCGGACATAATGGTCAAAATAGTCAGAACAACCAGGGTGGTTACAACCAACAGCAGCAACAGTCAGGTTACCAGAGCAACCCAAAGCAGTTGAGTAGTGGGCAGTACCATGTCTTCACCACTAGCTTGGACAAGCGAGACCGGAAGGTTCAGAGGCGGGCAGTCAACTCAGTTGAATCGGCCATACCCCGTTATCTACGTTGGTCTGAACAGCCAATCATATGGAGCAGAGAGGATCACCCACCCCAGGTCGATAATCCGGGTCAGTTGGCTCTGGTGGTGGCGCCTCAGGTGCTCATGGATGGAGGTAGCAGCATTAATATCTTGTACTATGAGACCTTCCGTCGTATGGGACTGATAGATAAAAATCTTAAACCGTCTAATACGGTGTTCCACGGTGTAGTACCTGGCAGATCAGCATATCCTGTTGGCAAGATAGCTCTGGAAGTGGCCTTTGGGGATGACCATGATTCCAGGTCGGAGACATTGACGTTTGAAGTGGTGAAAATCCAGAGTCCATATCACGCCCTGTTTGGGTGACCGGCTTACGCCAAGTTTATGGCACGACCCTGTTATGTGTATCTACAGCTCAAGATGTCGGGTCATAGGGGGACAATAACGGTTCACGGAAGCCGCAAAATTGCTTTGGAATGCGAGGAAGGAGATGCGGCTTATGCAGAGTCGGTTTGTGCCACCGAGGAGTTGAAGTACTATAAAGACAATGTTGATCCGGCGGACATGAATCCGTTGAAGAAGCCAACTACGAAGCATGATCCGGCCCTGAAGTTCAAATCGGCAGCAGAAACTAAGCTTGTTGACTTTGTACCTAGCAATTCGTCCAAGCAGTTCAGCATCAGTGCCAACTTGGATCCGAAATAGGAAAGCGCGCTCATCGAGTTCATCCGTGAGAATCGGGACATTTTTGCATGGAAGCCCTCTGACATGCCAGGTGTACCGAGGCAACTCACTGAGCACACACTTAATGTGGATCCTAAATATAAACCGGTGAAACAGTTCCTCTGCCGGTTTAACGAAGAAAGATGCAAGGCGATTGGAGAAGAGGTAGCCAGGCTCTTAGCAGCTAGCTTTATCGTTGAAGTTTTTCACCCTGAGTGGCTTGCCAATCCGGTGCTGGTCCTCAAGAAAAATGGTACCTGGCGCATGTGTGAGGATTACACAAATCTTAATAAAGCTTGTCCAGCAGATCCTTTTGCCCTCCCCCGTATTGATCAAATTATTGATGCTACGGCGGGTTGTGAGCGTCTAAGTTTTTTGGATGCATATTCTGGCTATCATCAGATCAAAATGGCAGTTAAGGACCAGGAGAAAACGGCATTCATAACTCCCTTTGGAGCCTTCTGCTATGTTTCTATGCCCTTCGGGCTCAAGAGTGCCCAGGCAACTTATCAACGTTGTGTGCAAAATTGTCTACATAAACAGATTGGCCATAATGTACACGCCTACGTGGATGATATCGTGGTTAAATCCAGGGAGAAGGAGACTCTGATTGGTGATTTAAAGGAAACTTTTGATAACCTGAGGACGTACAAGATGATGCTTAATCCGGACAAATGCGTCTTTGGTGTACCGGCGGGCAAGTTATTAGGCTTCTTGGTGTCCAATAGGGGTATTGAGGCTAATCCGGAGAAGATCACAGCCATCACCTCCCTCGCTAAACCGAAGTGTATCAATGATGTTCAGCGCCTGGCAGGCTGGATTGCTACGTTAAGTCGGTTTATCAGTCGCCTCGGTGAAAAGGCAATCCCTTTGTATCAGATGTTGAAGAAGATGGATCAGTTTGTCTGGAGTTCTGCTGCTGATGAAGCATTTGAGGACTTAAAACGGCAATTGGCCAATCCGCCTATGCTCGCCGCTCCCATTGACAAGGAGCCGTTGCTGCTATATGTTGCTGCTAATGCTCGGGCGGTCAGCGTGGCTATTGTGGTAGAGCGAAAGTAGGCAGGTAAGGAGCATCCGGTTCAACGTCCGGTCTATTATATCGGTGAGGTGCTCATTGAGTCCAAGCAAAGGTATACGCATTGGCAGAAGCTGGTGTATGGAGTTTTTATGGCAAACCAGAAGCTTAAACAATACTTCCAAGGGCATCCAATTACAGTGGTCAGTTCTGCTCCTTTGGGAGATATCATCCAGAACCGGGAAGCAACTGGCCGGATTGCAAAGTGGGCTATAGAGCTGGGGCCGTACGGTTTGAAGTATGTGCCTCGGACAGCGGTTAAGTCTCAAGCACTTGTTGATTTCATCAATTATTGGACGGAAATGCAAGCACCTGAAGAAAAGCCGGATCATACGTATTGGACCATCCATTTTGACGGATCCAGGCAATTGGAAGGCTCGAGGGCTGGAGTCGTATTAACTTCCCCACGAGATGATATGTTTTGTTATGTTCTCCGCTTAATGTTCCCTTGTACTAACAATGCAGTTGAGTATGAAGCCTTGCTCCATGGTCTCCGGATGGCTAAGGAGATGAATCTAAGTCGAGTTAAGTGCTTCGGTGACTCGGACCTTGTGGCTCAGCAGGTGTCTGGCACTTGGGACTCCAAGGACCCACTCATGGCAGCATATCGTCGTGAGGTGGATATTGTTGCAGGTTATTTCAGAGGCTATCAGGTGGACCACGTGGACCGGCGGAAAAATGAAGCGGCGGATGCTTTAAGCCGGCTGGGCTCTCAGCGCAAACCGGTCCTGCCCAATGTTTTTCTAGATGTGCTGCACAACCCATCGGTCAAGATCCCTGGTGAAGAGGATTTGGCTATTCCTGATCCAGAGGCTCAACTGGTGGCAGCTCTTCATGTTATTCCGGATTGTACGCTTCCTTACCTGGCATACAAGAACCGGGGCGAGTTGCCAGAGGATGAGATTCTGTCCCGGCAGATAATCCGGCGATCCAAGTCCATGGCTATCATCAACGGCGAGTTGCATCATTGCAGTGTATCAGGAGCTTTTCAACGCTGCGTGTCTCCTGAAGAAGGCCGTGAAATTTTGCGTGAGATCCATGAAGGAGATTGTGGTCACCATGCCGGTTCAAAGTCTTTGGTGGCTAAAGCATTTCGCCATGGCTTCTATTGGTTAACTGCTCATGCTGATGCGGAGGATCTGGTCAGACGATGTGATGGTTGCCAAAGGTTTTCAAGACATGCTCATGTACCGGCTCAAGAATTGAGAATGATTCCAATTACTTGGCCGTTTGCGACTTGGGGGCTGGATATGGTTGGGCCTTTCAAAAGGTCCAAAGATAAGAAGACCCACCTCCTGGTGGCGGTTGACAAGTTTACAAAGTGGGTGGAGGCAGAACCTGTTAGCAAGTGTGATGCGGCCACGGCGATTCAGTTCATCAAAAAGGTGATTTTCCGGTTTGGCTTTCCGCATAGTATTATCACAGACAATGGTACCAATTTGTCCAAAGGTGCTATGAAGGAGTTCTGCAAACGGGAGCACATCCGGCTCGACGTTTCATCAGTGGCACATCCACAGTCCAATGATCAAGCAGAAAGAGCTAATCAAGAGATCTTGAGAGGCATCAAGCCCCGGCTCATGGTTCCTTTGCAGAGAATGCCGGGTTGTTGGGTAGAAAAATTACCATCTGTGTTATGGAGCATCAATACAACACCCAACAGATCAACAGGATACACACCGTTCTTCATGGTTTATGGAGTGGAGGCGGTTCTCCCCAGTGATATCCGTCATGATTCACCTCGTGTAACGGCTTATATTGAAGCGGACAACGAGACAACACGGCAAGATGCTTTGGACCGGTTGGATGAAGAGCGTGACATCGCAGCCGCCCGATCGGCGATTTACCAGCAGGATCTTCGTTGTTATCACAGTTGCCGAGTCAGAACCAGAACCTTTCAGGAAGGAGATTTGGTGCTTCGACTCATCCAAGATCAGACTGATATGCATAAGTTATCCCCACCTTGGGAGGGGCCTTTCGTGGTCAGCAAGAATCTGCACAACGGGTCGTACTATCGGATTGATATTCGAGAGCATAAAGACTCACGTACATCAGAGGAGGAGACTAACAGGTTGTGGAACATAGCTCATCTTCGGCCTTACTATACCTAAGCCATTGGCTATACTTATGTACATACTACGACAATGTATATACTATGATTAAATATAATAAACCGGAACCTCAGCTAAAGCGGGGTATCTGTTCTTTTACATCATGTGAGGTTACACAGAGTTGCTTTAAAGCGGCCTCCGGTTTACCCCTTGAGTTCGCTTTTTAAAAGCATCATGTTATATCACTTGGGGGTTTGGTCGTGTTCGAACCAATACCATGCCTCTTGATAGGCGAAAGCCACCAGATCACTTGGGGACTTGGTCATGTCTGAACCAGTCATGCCTCTTGATCGGCTTAAGGCCACAGAATCACTTGGGGGCTTGGTCGAACCCGAACCATGACCATGCCACTTGATCGGCATAAATGCCACGGTTTCATTTGGGGACCTGGCTGACTAGAACCATAGTTACACCTAACGGGAGCTTGGTCATGTTCGGCCATGGTAACACCATCTGATCAGCTCAAATAAACCTTTTTTGCAATGTTTTGTCATTGCATTTGATTTACACTTTTCTTTGAAGGGGGGTTTTTGCTTTTTATTTCGTTTTTTAAACCGACAAAGTTTTTTAACCAATCAGTTGACGGAACACAGTTCACGTCAATCCGGAGACTATTTGCCCGGTTTGATCCTTGTTGTTAACATCCTCTTATGGAGTAACACGGTGTTTATTATAACCTGGCATGGTTTACATGGTAAACCAGCGTCATATATATACAGGAGCTGTTATCTCCTCCAACAGTGTGGGTTTGCAAAACTCCGCTTCAAGATTGGCCAAGCCAACTTCACGCTCAACGATGGCACGTATTATGTATCTCAAAATTTTGATCATATACTTAAAATTTTGTTTTGGATGTTTTGATTTCATATACGCAGACATCATATTCCGCCTGACGGTACAACCGCGGTGGCACTTGACGAATTTCTCATTTCAAAAAGTGCTTTGGAAAGTTCATCACCACAGGAAGAATGAATTATGTGCGAAGGCATATTAACATCAAAAGTATCAGCTAGCCTATTACAAGGCAACATGGTGCCCATAATAATATAATTGTTTTTCGCAAAGGAGAGGCAGTTTTAAAACCGGCTTCTGGTTCAAGCTTGGTCACCAGCCTGGCCTGATGGTTGTGGGTCATCCTGCGCCGCTTCAGCCTCCGTTTCTCTACCCAGTGGCTGGAAATCCACAGTTGTCCAGTCGATTCCCATTAATGCTTGAAAAACAGTTTCATCATGGATCAGCAATGACGGGTCAATATCGGGAGCGTAAGTATGCTTACGGATTGGAGGGATCAGATTTTCTGATTCATGGATTGGTGCAGCTATTCGCTTGTTCTGACTGTCATATTGGGCTTGATAATGAGATAAGTCTACTTCTTCAGCCAATTCACAAGCTAGCGGGCGTACCTCCCGGTTTATTGCTCGCAGATCCGCTTCACGAAATTCTGACCCGTCTTCCTTCAAGCTGGGATAGCCCTGAGCCGCTTTAATAGGATCAAAATCCGGCACCCAGGCTTTTGCCCGGATTAAGGCATTGATTGCACCGGTTTGAGCAGTAGATTTCTTCAGCTCTTCAACCCGGGCAGGAAGCACTGACAGTTTCATCAGAGTATCTTGAATCAAAGTGGGCGCCGGTTTGTTATGAGATGCGGTACAGATGATCCGCTGGGCACCAGTATACAATTGTTCAACCAATATATAGGCGGCTTTCAATTTCTTCCGCACATCTGACCCCAAGTGACCAATGCGTGTCCCTGAAATACCATAAACGGTTAATAAACCGGCGACTCTATAAGAAGGCAGAGCCAATTCAGAAGGCAAACTGGCTTACCAAAGATAGCAATGGTCATGGCATGCATGTGCCACTTTATGCTGGTCAATTCATCCGCCACTGGTTTTAGTGCAGCCTCGGCATCCTCTGCTCGTTTGATCAAAGCAGACTTTTCAGTGGCCCAATCCGTCCGCTTCTTCTTGAAGTTCTCCTTAAGTTGTTCCATGGCGCTTAAAGCGCAGACCAATTCCTCTTTTGCTGTGGAGGTTTCAGCCTGTTGGGTTTTCATGTTTTCTTGGAGATCGGTGACTTGGTTTTCTTTCGTCTTCAGCTCCGCCTGCATGCATACAGATATATGCTTCAACAAATCGGTATAAGGATTCAAGTACCAACCACATAACAAGTTATGCACTTAGCACTTGGGGGCTAATGCATATTCGATCTTCATCTTTCAATTGCTTACAAAGTCCCAAGATCAATACAAGTATTCAACTTGGCACTTGGGGGCTAATGGCTATTTGCTCATATATATTCTGATGCGGCAGTTTCAATTACTTAACATACCGGTTTAACTACGCTAAGTTGAACCGGCCCTTGGGGGCTACATCAGCGAATTTCAAAGCATCAAGATTTATATTATTAAGTCCCGGTTTGAAAGAATATTACAAACCGGCCCTTGGGGGCTAGGAGAGTCAGCAAGAATGGAAGCATACAAGCCGGTTCAAATAGTCGCGACTGGTATACAGCCGGTTCAAATAGCCGGAATGGATATCTTGGGCGTTCAGAGCAGCGTAAATCCTCAGATCAGCGTTCCACTTGCCTTTGCCAAAGGCAGCAAATTCTTCCTTGGCAGAATGTTTGGTTAAAGCGACAGGATTGCTTGGCTCAGTATGGCCAGTGCCAGTAATGACAACCTCATCATCCTTGGTACCGCCGGTTTGCACTGGAGTTGTTGGCTTGTCAGTAGGTTTTGCTGGACCGGTGGAGCTTTCAATCCGGGTGGAGCCTGTGGGCTGATTGACAGGACCTGAGGCATCAGTAGGTCTCTCTTCAGCAATAAGATCATCGTGTTGCTGCGGTGGATCGTTGGGTATATCCTCAGGAATAGCCGCTTCAAGATCGACTGTCTTGCCTGGCTCAAGAACGGCATCTTCTTCGGCCGCTTTGTCCAGGCGGGCCTTCTTGCTTGGCCTAGGTTTGTCCCTGAGAAGAATAACAAAATCAAATACAGCATATGTTCTAAGGTGATGTACTGCAAATATCATAATAAGTATAGCTTACCCAAGCACCGTTTTGAGCGGTGGCAGCTGAGTAGTCGATGACTCGCCAGAAGATGAGTGGGAAGTAACCTGGTAATCGGAGTCAGACGGATTAAGAGGTTGACGAAAGCAGCCCGCTTTAGGACAAGCACTGACAAGCAAATTAGAGACCTCTGAATGGCGTTTCCGAACCGGACTGTTCGGTAAACCGGCGGAGGTAACTACCTAGCCGCTGTGCCGGGTTGTGCGATGAGCTTCGTGTTGTTGGGTCTTCATAAGAAATTTAGGATCCAAATAAGCAAGAGGATGAGAAAATTTAACTTTCTGGTTTACCTGACGGATTTTTTGTGAAGGCAAAGGTTCTGAATCGGAAGAGAGAATAGTTACCTCTACAGCATCCGCGTGGCTGGCTTCGGCATCATCCTGACAAATATCATCATCAATAAGACACATGAAAAATAAACCAAGTGAGTCAAAATCTAGCTCAAGGTCCAGATTATCCACATCATCATCAGGGGCCGGATTAGATGATGTCGTGGTTCTTTTCCTGTGGGCAGTCCTCTTCACAGCTTTAGTCTTTTGCCGAGTTGCTCTTTCCGGTTTGTCTGGTTTTTCTGGTTTCTCCTGCGGCAGTTTTTTGCTCCAAAACGGATCATTGCCATGATTACACAGACACTGATATTAAACAATGACCAGACATATCAATAACAGATTCAGCAAAGAGAAAAATCAAAGTCTTACAGCTGGCGGTTTGTTGGTGGCACAGAAGGGAAGTAGGTTGGTTCTAGCGCAGACGTGTTCCGGTTCATTCAGCATCTTATTCATAGCCTCTGTGATTTCTTCATCGGAGAGCTGGATTTTTGAATGTCGTAGTGGGTCATCAACACTTTCAGTATACTCGCACATCAAACCGGAGCGCTGACTAAGGGGCAGTATGCTCCATGATATCCAACAACGAGCAAGATCAACCCCTGTTAAACCATTGGCCATAAAGGCTCTGAGCTTTGACAGTTGGGGAGCATATTTGCTTCTCTCCTGGGCAGTCAATCTTTGAGGAAAAGGGTGTGTATTGCTGAGCCGCTCGGGATGAAAGCCAGGCAAGGGATTCTCACCAGCAGGGGAGGTGTCTTTGCAGTAGAACCATGTCTGATTCCACTCTTTGGGGTGACTGTGCAGCTTGGCGTGAGGGTATGTGACCTCTTTCCTTTTCTGAATCACCACGCCACCCAACTCCGTATTAGAGCCATCAGTAAACTCAGTACGGCGGTTTAGATGGAAAAGGTCTCTGAACAATTCCACTGTGGGCTCCTCTTGAAAGAACACCTCACAGAGCACTTGGAAGTGACACATATTTGTAACAGAGTTGGGGCCAGTGTCTTGTGGATGGATTTGGAAATCGGCTAAAACATCCCGATAAAATTTACAACCGGGCGGCTTAAAGCCCCGGGCTAAGTGATCTACGAAAACAACAACCTCTCCTTCTCGAGGTGTGGGAGGGCATTCTTTGCCAGGAGCCCTCCAATGGATGGTATCTTTGCTGCCTAAAGTGCCAATCAGGACTAAATCGTCCAGTTGATCCTCTGTGACACGAGAAGGAACCCAATTGCACTCATATACTTGCTTGGCCATGATGGAATCTACAAGGTAGAAGATCTCGGTTGAAAAATGCATTTGATCAAGGTACGTTGGTATGTGCACTGTTAAACCGGAGACAGAACTATCTGAACCGGAGTTTCATGAAGCAACCAACATCTGGCGGTTCAACAAGGGGACTAATGACATATACTGGTTTGGAAAAAATTTCTATAAGGTTAAACCGCCTGATCTAAGCATTGAAAAGCTGAGGTTGCGGATGGACAAGTACGCAGAAACATGTTCCATAAGATTTCTTTACAGCATTGGATCTGAAGCAAGTTCAGAAAAGAGATAAATACTTAGAGGTTCAAAAGGAGCAGTACCGAACCTATGAGCAAAACGTTCATATAGATCTATGGTTTGAGATGCATAAGTGAAGGCGAAGGTCAAACAGCTATCATTGCACGGAGTAAAGATTTGCGGATTCATCTAAAGATCTATCGTATGAGAAAGAGGCAGACGATGAACACTGAAGAACTGCGAAACCCTAGGTCAGATCTGCGAGGGAAAGGATAGAAGATTTACCGGAGCTGAGGAAGATGCGAAGGTTGCCGTGATGCTCTGGTGCGCTCAGGTTGATGCAACGGCCAAGGATGAGGCAGAGGTCGACGGCGGCGGCGGAGCTCCAAGGCTGGTGACGCGAGGAAGACGAAGAAGGCACGGAAGGAGAAAAGAAATGACCCTTCGGTCCTATTTATAAGGCGAAAGAACATGAGTCAGGCGCGACAATCAAGGGGCCACGAAACGGAGTTGTCGCCTCGATTTCCGCCGATCTATTAAACAAAGAAGCATAATGGATAGCTTCGTTATGACAGGTGACGTCACTCCGGTTTACAGCAATCAGAGAAGATGACATCATGGCGGTTTACCAATTTATAAGAAGATGTTGAAGATGAAGCTTTTATTAAAGGATTGACATGAACCCGTTCAAATCAATCTGGGGCCTAATGTTGGGGATATTACTACTGGGCGTAAACCGGCCTATCTGGGCCGGTTAACTTCGTTAGTAGTTAAGTATGTTAAAGCCCAAAAAGACAGAGGAGGGCTCAAGGCCCATGGTCGGTTCAAGGCATGTAGCCGTAAACCGGCGTTAGTAGTTAACTTGTATTGTGAGTTGGGAATAAGTAGAGACCAAACCGGACACATCTATGAGCCGGTATTGGGACTCCGTAAAGCCAACGGGAGTCACCCGTGTATATAAGGGGACAACCCGGTGGCGGTTCAAGGACAACAGACAACAACTCGAGACATAGGCGAAGCTTGTTTGCTCCCTAGTCATCGAAACCCCATCAATTCCATCACAACTAGACGTAGGCTTTTACCTTCATTGAAGGGGCCAAACTAGTATAAACTCTCTTGCGTCCCTGTGTCCGCTTTAACCCCTTCAAGCTAACCCATCGCGATGGCTCCACGACTAAGTCCTTTCTCTAGGACATCTGCCGTGACAAAACCACGACAGTCACCGTCACGTGCCGTGGGGCGCCTGCACGATCCGTAGATCGATCTTGTTTGCCTTGCCTTGTCCTCCAGTATGTCGCGCAGGTCGGGCGCATTTTCCCGTGCCTTAGTATGCTTGACGCGGCGTCGGGGCCTGGCTTGAGCGGAGGGCCAAGAGGCCTCTCTGTCGCGGCCACAAGGTGGTCGGTCGGCCATGTCATGCGCTAGTGATGTAGGTGCTTCCTCCTCTAGTCGGGGTAGCAGCCTGCGCTTTGGGTAACTCTTGGAGGGGCGTTCGAGTTCATACCCTTCGGCCGCAAGGACTTCAGTCCATCTGTCAGCTAGCAAATCCTGATCAGCTCTAATCTGTTGCTGCTTTTTCTTGAGGCTGCTTGCCGTGGCCATAAGCCTGCGTTTAAAACGCTCTTGTTCGGTGAGATCCTCTGGCACGACGAACTCGTCGTCGTCGAGGCTTGCCTCGTCTTTGGAGGGAGGCGTATAATTATCGTCCTCAACCTCTTGGTCCGCCGCCTTCTCATGAGGGCTGGCTTCTCTGTCCTCCTGTGCTGAATCTTGCTGGAGGGGGTGTTCTTCGGCGCTGTCCGGAGTAGTATTATCTCCCGTGCCGGAATCACCATTTTTGCTTTGGCGAGATTTAGAGCGGCGCCGCTGACGCCGGCGCTTGGGCTGTTTCTTAGAGGTATCGTCCTCCGCTGTTCCATCGCCATCTCCATCCTTTGGAGTGTCCACCATATATATGTCATATGACGAGGTGGCCTTCCAGCGCCCTACAGGTGCTGGTTCTTGTTCGTCTCCTGCATCGTCGTCCATGCCGTCGATGTCTTCGGAGTCGAAGTCAAGCATGTCGCTTAAGTCGTCGACAGTGGCTACGAACTAGGTTGTGGGTGGGTTTTGAATTTCTTCATCGTCCGTATCCCAACCTTGCTGACCGTAGTCCGGCCAGGGCTCTCCTGATAAAGAGAGATACTTTAGAGAATTCGGGATGTCGCCGAAGGGCGAGTGCTGAAAGATGTCCGCGGCGGTGAACTCCATTATCGGCGCCCAATCGGATTCGATCGGTAGGGGCGCGGGGGGCTCGGAGTTCGGAGAGGACTCCGGCTCCTCGGAGTCACGGGCCATGCAGAGTGTGGGGCTGGAGTTTGGCTCGATCGCCTCTAAGATCGCAGCCCCTGAGGCAGCGTCCAACCGCTGATCCTCGATCGGCGCAGTAGGCTCCGAATCAATGGTCGGAACCGATGTGTGTGCGGCCTCCAAGGCGCTGTTCGGCGGCAGAGCTATATCATGCCCATCGAGACAGTGCGGCGCGCTTGGCTGTGGCTCAAATCCGTCGAAGATCAAGTCCCCGCGGATGTCAGCCGTGTAGTTTAGGCTTCCAAACCTGACCTGATGGCCAGGGGCGTAGCTTTCGATCTGCTCAAGGTGGCCAAGCGAATTGGCCCGCAGTGCGAAGCCACCGAAGACGAAGATCTGTCCGGGGAGAAAAGTCTCACCCTGGACTGCATCATTGTTGATGATTGAAGGAGCCATCGGGCCTAAAAGCAATGACACAGAGGAACTCTCAATGAAAGTACCAATGTCGGTGTCAAAACCGGCGGATCTCGGGTAGGGGGTCCCAAACTGTGCGTCTAGGCCGGATGGTAACAGGAGGCAAGGAACACGATGTTTTACCCAGGTTCGGGCCCTCTTGATGGAGGTAAAACCCTACATCCTGCTTGATTAATATTGATGATATGGGTAGTACAAGAGTAGATCTACCACGAGATCAAGGAGGCTAAACCCTAGAAGCTAGCCTATGGTATGATTGTTGTATGATGAAGTTGTCCTACGGACTAAAACCCTCCGGTTTATATAGACACCGGAGAGGGTTAGGGTTACACAAAGTCGGTTACAATGGTAGGAGATCTTGAATATCCACATCGCCAAGCTTGCCTTCCACGCCAAGGAAAGTCCCATCCGGACACGGGACGAAGTCTTCAATCTTCTATCTTCATAGTCCTGGAGTCCGGCTGAAGGTATAGTCCGGCTACCCGAACACCCCCTAATCCAGGACTCCCTCACCGGCCAAGATTAATGCAAACACGGCAGATTTTCATTACATTTCGAACTTTTATAGGATAGAAAAATAAAAGAAACCTGACCCTAAACCTATTCTACGGCGGCGACCGACGTCCTCCATCTGCGATCTCTATGTATGGGTGCGGAGTTCAAGACCCGTGAAGTGAAGGTGCGGTCTCCGGCAAGGAAGAGTAGAACACGGGATACGGACCGACCAGTTGGCACACCATGCCCTGCCGCCTCCCATGCCCTACTCATCCTCGGAGGAGTCCCCGACCTCGATGGTGCCGGACATTGGACGGCGGCAAGTAGGACGCGTGGCTGACGGTGCTCCCGTCGTCGGCCACCAGCATGGCCACCGCTTGTGCGGTCGTGTCCGCGCCCGGCTATGCCGCTATTGCATCGCGAGAGGCGACTTGAGCAAGGGCGGCGACCTCGAGCTTCATCCCTGAAGACAAGCTCTCCCGCAAAGCGTTCACACTTGCGGACATGGCAGATGTGGTGCCAGGTAGGAGGACGATGCGCTATGGTGTGGAGGTTAGCTGGGCGTTGCCGCTTTAAGTAGTGTATTCTGGTGAGGCCAAGCGTCCGGGTGCGTCATTAAGTCGCCGGAGTTGGTTCCTCGGGCACCGAGACTCTTAATGATGACATATGAACGGACGACATGAATGCGGGCAGCTGGCGCCGGCTTGGAACGCGCCGCGTGACGGCGTGAGGGACGAGGGTTTTGGTGTGCCAGGGTAGTCAGTTGCGGTCGTGGCAACGTTGGAGATGCCATTTGCTCACATGCGATCCCCGCATGTCATTGAAAAAGCAAGACGACTCGGCATGATCTCAGGTCCAGAGGATGCAGTTGGCCGCGCTACACCACTCTGCAGACGCGTCGCGGCGCCCCATGCATCCTCGATGAGCCGGGTGTTGGGGTGTGTTTGGATTGTGGCCAAAGTGCACCTTACCAAAATTTTGGTCATGACCCAAAGATTGGTATTTTGTTTGGATGGTTGCCATTTTTTGGCATACCAATGAACTCTAGCCAACTCTAGTTCATTTTTCTTGCCAATGTCGGCCAAATCATGGGCAACCAATACCTCAACCAAAATTTTGGTCATGACCCAAAGATTGGTCTTTGTTTCGATGGTTGCCATTTCTTTGGCATGCCAATGAACTCTAGCCAACTCTAGTTCATTTTTCTTGCCAATGTCGGCCAAATCATGGGCAACCAATACCTCAACCAAAATTTTGGCTACCCAATGCTTTGATGGGGCAACCTTGGGCACAAACCAAACATATCGTTGGTCATGCCACAGCACTAACGCCACCCTCGGCACACTGAAACCGACCGTGTCTAGCTACGATATGAGCGTGTCGCTCAGCGCGGTCGCCGTGTCCAGAGGCGGTGGTGGAGCTGCGCCCCGTTGTTGGCCCCAACAACCCACATGAACGGTTGTCGGTGGCGAGGAGGTCGTGGGCCAGCTCCTCCATTGGACTAGTCTGCGCTACGTCGTCCCGATGGGTGTGCCCCACATGTCGGTTTCCCTGTTTTCCCGGCCATATTCGAGCGTTAGTGCTCCACGTTACGCATTAGGCCTTTCACTATGTAGGCCAAGCGAGACAACTTATTGTTTATTTGAGCCGTTCAAGTATAATCATGTGGCGTTTGCTTATTTCTCATTCCTCTCCAACCCTCTTCTCCATCGATCATATCGCCCTCCAGTCGATTTCATCCTCCCGCATGCCTCATTTTAACATTTCGCCGAGTATCATTCGCATGTACCCACCCTAGTCCTCTTTCAATAGATCTCCGGACCCCGAGAGGGAATGAGTGGGGGCACGTGATACCTAAGGCGGATTCAAAATTTTGAACCGGTGATCATAGCATCCGCAAATCATATATAAAGGGTATTCAATGTTCGTTTCGTTTTTGAACGTACAATATACTCCCTCCTATCCTTTCTATTTGACATATAAGTTTTATGTGTAGTCAAAGTATCTCTACTTTGATCAAAAAGGTATCAACATTCAACAACGCCCAACCAATATTGTTAGATTCGTACGTACTCCTAGATTTGTACTCGAGATGGTTTCCAATTTGACTATTGACAAGATTAATAGTACATGAGATGTATAATGTGAAAATTATATCATTGGAAACTCCTTTCACATATGAATTTGACCGTATGCTTTGTGTAAGTTGCATATCATATATTATTACTCTAACATTTGGTCAAAGTTAGCCTCGAAAAACGCATTAGACCCTGTATGCTTTGTGTAAGTTGTATGTCATATATTATTACTCTAACATTTGTGTAAGTTGCATGTCATATATTATTACTCTAACATTTGGTCAAAGTAGTATAGTGGAAGTGGATCCTCTGACGTAGGTATCCCTGCCTTACCCTCCCTTTCGGTCACTTACTGGCGGACCGCATGCTTGCTAGGCCTCGCATGTCAGTTACTCAATGGGCTCAGCCATGTCAGGGGATCCTCATCCATAGTATACTCCCTCTTTTTTTATTTACTCCGCATAAAACGGAGGGAGTGGTGGTATAATAAATGATGTGGGCGGGGGAGGGGGAGGGACGTCAGTTTGCTCTCAACTACGGTCCCACAAGTGAGCGAAAACGCAAGACAAAGCGCGTTCCATTTGGTGAGCAACGTGGAGGGTCCAGCGTGCCGGGCTGCAGCGCGAACACGACAAGAGCGATGTATAGTCAAAACCGATTCACCGGTCGTCATTGGAACCACTATTCACACCAGAACCTTCGCTGCTCGGCCTACGCCAGCCACTGTCCTAAAACCACACCAAATCTCCAGCCCATTCCCCCACCTTTTGATCCCCTAGCCCGCATCAAGCGTCCCCTAGTTCGCCGGAAAGCCATGGTGCGTCGCAAGATCACTTACTACAAGATGCTGACGCCGGAGCGCCGCACAGAAATCGTGGCGGCGGTCGGCGCCACAGACCTCCGTTCCCAAGCTCGCTTTGCGGCGGGCCAATCCCTGAGTTCTCTGGAGCCAAGCTACGAGGAGGAGGAAGCTGATCCAATGTTCATGGCGGAGGTCGCGGCGCAGAAGGCCCCCGATGGGTATGAGATGATGGACGTCGACTTCGTGCCAGCGTCCGAGTCCCCCATGGTGCAGGCGGACCAGCGGTTCAACATGGTGATACTAAAGGAGGACCGGAAGGCAGAGGCTCAACTCGACGCGGAGCATGCACATGCCAATGCCATCGAGGCTCTCGTGCAGGCGGAACCAGATGTCGTGGATGTGAACCGGGCGGCGGAGGCTCAACTTGAGGCGGAGCGTGCGGATGCCGCTGCCATCGAGGCCCTCCTGCAGGTGGAACCGGACGTCCTGGAATTGAACCGGGCGGCAGAGGCTCGACTCGACGCAGAGCGCGCGGATGCCGCTCTCATCGACGCCCTCCTACAGGCGAAACCGGACGTCCTGGACTTGAACCGGGCGGCGGAGGCTCGACTTGACGCGGAGCGCATGGATGCCGCTGCCATCGAGGCCCTCCTACAGGTGGAACCGGACGTCGTCGACTTGAACCGGGTTGTGCTCTTATCCGTGCAGAGCGCCCGCACGCTCTGCTTGAACGAGTAGCTGGAGGCCGAGGACAACCACGGTGCGGAGACACACGTTGGCAGCGATGGCTGGTTCACGCCGGCAGCCAAAGACGACGAGGCAGTCTCTTTCCGCGAGCAGTGATAGTTTTTCTTTATGTTGTTGTTTTTATGGATCTTTTGCTGTGTAAAAACATATATTTGTTATGCAAGTCGCCTGACTTGGGTCAGTCTACCATTTCAGGCGGTTGGATGAATATTTTACGTCTCCTAACCCTTCTTTCCTTCTTCCTCACCTCTTCTTCTTCCCTAACAGACCACCGCACGGGCCGTATGGATACTCCCCAACATGCGGTTGGATAAACATACTCTATGAACGAAAATTATGTGTCAGCGATAGGATGGCTGAGTTTGGTTTGTTCACATGCGATAGCACGCGTCAGTGAGGGTGCGTTCCCTTGGTTGGGTTTGCGGCGTGCAGGAGCGACTGTGTGAGGGTGCGGTGCGACCGCGGCGTGCAGGAGAGACCGTGTGAGGGTGCGGTGCGACCGCGACAGCCGTGCGAAAGTGTACCTCCTTCTCATTTTGAAAAGTTTAGGCAAGCTTGGCAAAAATGTGTGGCGAAGTTTGGCAATGCAAGGCCTAGACCCAAACAGGATAAGTACGTACGTACTAGGAGTACTAGTGTTAAAAAAGAAAGGAGGGGTTTTCCTTCGCGGGATTTAATCGATACAAATCCTCGTTTCATGTGTCAATTAATGTGTATTTTTTTCTCCAAAGACCAAAGAGCTAACCATCTCACTCCTCATCGCTTGAGTAATGCAGCGCCATGCAAACCAACCTTCTCAATTCCGCATGCATGCATGTCGTCTCTCTCTCTCCCCTGTCCATCTCTCTGCACGCATGCGCCTCTTGCTCTCTCTCCTGTTGCTGCATGCAAGCAGCTCTCTTTGTCTTGGGAAGATGCGAAGCACATGGGAAAGAGAGTTGGGATTACTGCAGGCATGCATGCGGTAGAAAGGGATGGAGGGCCCGATTGGAAAGACCGGTGAAAAAATGCCAATGCGCAGAGCATTGCAGGGAAAATGAAATTTTCTTAGACGCAGACAAAAAAGGACCGGAGGGAGTACCACTAGGAGTACTAGTGCGGTGAGATGGTTTCTCGAAGAAGAGGATGGAGAAGCGGAGTCAGCGAAGAGTGAAATGATGGTTGCTTCGTCCGTGCTTTTGTGATTTGACACCTCACTGCTTTGTGATTTGTGATAGAAGGGACAAGGGAGTAGACTCTGTTCTCTATACTGTACTACATGCGTCCAAGCATGGGAGAAAGAGGAGAGACGTTGCATTTTTCTCTTCCTTCAATCAATCAATCAGGGAGCTTCGGTTCCATCTTTTTGGCTTTGGCAACACCGTCCACAATGGTTCCCACGATGCCAAAAGCTATTTTCACATTTGGCTACACATTGTGGATGCCCTTAACCGTACCACTTTGTTTTGCTCCTGTGTGCTATCCATACAAATCTCAATTATATTGATCTAAAAAATTATAGAATTCAGATTAGTAAAAAGGAGATGATTTTGCCACGCAGATGGTGGGAGAGGTTTCTTATTTGAGCAATGCTACATCCACGTAATGGTTTACGTAAAGTTACGAACTGGTGTGATGTGGGACTATTTGATTGGATTAAAGGAGAGGATTAGGCCCACCCCACCTGAAAATCAGGGGGGCATATATAGATTAGATGGAAAGTATACGTAGCAGCTACGTAGCCCTTTGTAAGTCTAGGATTAGGCTCCTTATTTTCGGAGGACGTTGTCCTCGCGGTTTGCTAACATGCGATCCCACGTGTCAGTGCTTTACCAAGCCAATCCGCGTCCCACATGAGGCAGAACAACGGCAGAAGCAACACGTGGTTAAGTTGAAGAAGATGAGGGAGAAGCGGATTCAGCAACGAGTGAAATGATGGTTGCTTCGTCCCTCCAACTTAACTGCGGGAAAGGTGCATCTTTGTGATTTGACACCTCATTGCTCATTACTACGCCAGCGCCATGACTGGGGTGCTTCACCCGGCTACTCTGCACTGTATTCCAGTTTGGCACGTGGACCCGGTAGCTTGATGTCCCACATGTCGGCGAAAGGGACTAGAAGACTTATGAAAGCGAGCGCTCCACTCTTATGACGGAGGAGTAGACGACACGACGGCCCAGTGAATTGTCACTTGTACTGTATAGTACTATAGTTTTGCTGTTTCGCACGATCCATCGATACAAACCCGATTAAACAGGAAAGGGCGGGATTTTCCCCGCGTGGTAGATGATACTGGCCATAAATTTCAAAGGCAATTTTAGTGTATGCAAACGGAATAATTATAAGTAACAATATGATATCTAGTAAAACTAAAAACACATATGATTTATTGTGTTCGAGTGTAGTAGTAGTGTTGTATTGCATAGTTGTTAGATGTGACATGCGAGAATGTGTAGAGATGTAGTTTTGGAGGGCCTAGAAAGAGAAAAGTGTACGGTCACTGAACTTCAGAATAAGCTGATTACGGTCACTATATACGTTTTGCGGTGATTATATGGTCACTTGCTCAAAGTTCAGCATCGGATTGCACTCTGTTGACCGGCCAAATAGTCTGCATGGCGCCATGTTGACTAGTTAAATTGACCATGTTCCTTGTGGGTCCCACCTGTCAGTTCGCATAGGCAAAATGTCAGATAAACACAAATTTACGCAGGCGCGACAAGGCTCCAACCCGTGCGCGGGAATCACCTGGTTGTGTATGTGTCTGTCAGGGCCTGATGTGTGCGCATGCACGTGTAGGTTGAGCACGTGAGCGTGAGAGTGTGTGTTGGTCATGTGGTGTAATGGTGTGTGCATGCATGTGTGCGTGTGTGTGTGAGAGTGTTGCGTGCGTGCATGGCTGCGTGTGTATGTGTGAGTGTTGCGTGCGTGCGTGGGTGCATGTGTTTGTGTGAGTGTTGCGTGGATGCAGTTCGTGTGCATGTGTGCGTGTGTGTATAATCACCACACCAGCTCCTGTGTGTTAAAACAGACGACTCAGCATACCAATACAAGGCTACCTTGTCCGCTGTGCCCGCGGTCATGACTTCAAACCACCATCCAAATGTTTTTTTGTCGTTTGTTTTCATTCTTACTAGCAAGATGCCCGTGCATTGCACGTAACATCAAGATGCATTTGTATGACTTGTTTATCTTGTGAGAGAAAAGGATGAACGAGGGAAGGCCTTATTTGCAAATGTGGAGAGGTGTGTGGGTACCTTTTTGCAAAATTGTCATAGTTTCTTTCCTATCCGTCAAATATAAATCAGACGACCTATATTGCAGGATGGCAGACACACCATATCACCAACTCTGTTTTTTATAAGAGTGTATTTTATGTATTTTATAAGAGTGTAGATGTAGAGTAGATACAAGTCGACAGGTGGGCACGATGGTAGTGAGATAATGTGATGCAACACTAGAGGTGCCACGTGGAGCGTTTAGCTGGTCAACTAATCATGTCATGAGCAAATACAGAGTTGTACGGTGAGCCCGTGACTGTATAATAACCACTAAACGTAAATGGTGACCGTAATGAGTGGATTCTGAAGTCCAATGTACGTATCATGCTTTCGCTTCAAATACAATGATCGTCATTGCATATATCGCGAGAGAAAGTTGAAACAAGCATGAATTTTCTGGGGCTTACTTTTAGAGGACCTGGAGATAGTTTTGTGTGCATACGTGAAAGGGGCGTACAGGGGGGGTATGCGATGGAGAGAGAGATGCTCTTCGTTTCTCTTTATTATGACTAACTTTGTATATAGTATAAAAATATACAAATTCACAGTGCAGAATAAATATCATTGTGGGCACCATGCAATGCAGATTAGCGTTCGTACTCCTCCATATAACTTTGTAATGTTGTATATATGTAGAAACTCTAAAATAATTTTTTGGCCACACTTTATTCAAAAGGAATGTTGTATGCGAAATAAACGTGAAGAGAGGGCTTTTTAGATCAATGGGGTACGTGATGTAACATGTGTGAATGTGTAGTTGATGCATTTGGCGGGGCCTAGAGTGGTATGTGTGTGTACTACGTATTCGAGAGAGGCATGGATAGAGGGTTTGACAGGGGCGTGGGAGAGATAGCACGAGAAATGAGAGTGGTCTAGAGAGAGAGACGAATATGACATCACGACAAGAGATTCCATTCCCTTAAGTGTGTATATGCAAGGGGGAAGGGAATAGAGGCACCAGGAGAAATTTTCTGTGTGTGTGTGTGGTGTTTGTGTTGGTATGTGTGGGTGTGAGAAGATAATGAGACGTGGGGGAGAGGGTGTGTCACCGCGTGAGGTCCGGTGGGTCGAGGTGAGGCCCTTCATTCGGTTCCGTCCTGCGCCACATTGGTCGGCCCGTGACCCATTTAGGAAGACCAATGGATGACTAATCGTACAAGACAAAGATAGCAGAATTGTGAAGGACTCTGTGTCCACTGACAAAGCCGACTAGGATTTGTAACCCTAGGTTCTCGGACTAAGGTAACCCCTTTATCTCTAATATTACTATTCATCCAACCTAACTTTAAGGGGCATCCTACAGAATGCTCTGCTAGAATCATACTCGTCGATTAGGAAGAGAGGTGTGAGACAATGCATGAGAGACAGGCGTAAAGATAATGTGCGTACATGAGACACGTAGGCAGGTCCATGTATATAGAAAGGGTCGATGAGGATTGTGCATGTGTATGTTTGCGAGAGGAAGAGTGCTGGTGATAAAGGTTAGTGGAAATAGTTGTAAATGGTTACGAGAGGGAGGGAGGGTTATATCTAGAGCATGTATGCGAGAAAGACACCTCAGGAGAGAGTGTGTGAGCATGTGTGAGAGACCACCGATGGAGAGTGAAACTACACATAAAAGACTGCTCTACACATTAATTAAAGATATAAATTGTATCCAAATATTAGGATGGGATCATGATATTTGCAATTCGCGTAAGGAGCGGTCATTGATCCATCAGACATCTAGATTCTATCGAATTTGAGCATGTCTATGTTATTATTCGACACAATTGATCCACATAGTTAGTATTTTGAACTCCAGACAATGCATCGCTTTAGCAATCGAATATAAACGTGAGTATTGTTCAGGTTGTGTGTGTAAAGCACATTATACATACGAAAGTTACACAATGGACATTATAAATAGCTACCTATGAACTAGCATACATTTGAATTTGACTTAAGGTGGTTTAAAAAAATCGAATTCAACATGAAGTCCATTCAATTATTTGAATTTGATATCATGGCATTTGTAAACCATACCTAAATTATGGGGGCACCAATGTTTGCTCTAATTTTGTACATAATAGCATATGTAGTCGTGTACAAAATAGATTCAAATTTAGCTCCTCCATTCCAAAATAATCGTAGTTATAGGATTTTCAAGTGTCAAAATTTCAAAAAGAAGCGGATAATTTAATGAGGTTTTCAAACATACAAGGTCAAATATAACGTTGTCTATTTAGGTCAATCCTAATAGTTCAAGAGTACTCTAAACGTGAATGCTTGTGTTTCAAAATTTCAAACGAAGCGCCAAAAGAGCCTCTACTCGCCCGAAACCGCATGATACCAATGTTTGGTAGTACAAGGAAATTACTTTTCTAATAACTCCGACCCATGAAACCTACCAGCCCGACGTCCAAAGGTCTAAACCGGGGTAGGTTTGTAGCTTCATCTAGACGCCACACAACCGCATCCGAAAAACATTCATACACAATGGCCGCCTAAGCACACATGCGCGCGGCCGAAATCGCTCCCGCCCACTATTTGGGACATCTGGGATTACCATCCTACCCCCGACCCGCGGTAGGTCCGAAATTTAAGAGGGGGGCAAAGTTTCTACTTTCCCCAAAGTTCAAACAAGCGCGTCCCATCTTCTGATCAAAAAAGCCAAAAACAAGCGCGTCCCAGACCGAAACATGGTTCCCCCCCACCCGTCTGATTCCCCATTCGTACTCCGTGGGCGCCAAAACTACCTGTCCACCAGCCGTGAAACCCCGACGTCCTCCGTCCGCCACCCCATCCCACCCATCAACCGCCGCCCTCCTCCATCATGCCGGAGCCGATACCCCGACGTCGTCGTCCACCGCAACCTCAACCGCAACGCCCTCCACGGCTAGTAGTTGAAGCCAAGGCCGAGTCGTCCGTACCCGAGCTAGTTCAACCATGCCGTCCTGCGCCTCACCGCTGCCGCTCCAACTTTGCCACCCTCCACCGCACCGGAGCTGTTCCTGCTACGCCGTCCTTCGCCGCCTCGGATCTGCTTCCCCTCTGCCGACATACGGCCATGGCAACACAGTCAACAATTTGGCCATGGGTTCGTCCAAGCCCACACCCTCCAGAACATCGGTTTCCCCGGTAAAAAGAAGAAGATCGGCGCGACATGTGGAGGTGACCACACCGGCAACCGAAAAAGGTACTCCTCTTCCCTTATTCGTGCAAATTTTACGTCTATTCTTGCATGGTTTTCATCCCACAGAAGACACTAGTTGACCGCTTCTTCTTGATACTAGATGTTCCTAGTAACTCGCAATGCACAAGGTTTCTCCTCATATACTATTTCACCTTAGCTCGAGGTCCGTCGCCCCCCTGAATTTCAATTTCTGGCCAGTTGATTCCAATTAACGGAAGCATTCCCCGGTGTAACAGGCGCTAGTACGCCTATTACGCCGGGGAAGCAGCGCCTTGGTGTTTATCTTAGGGGTGTGTGCGGCCTAGAGCTACTGGTGCCCGATCTGGAGGTCGGCCGGGATTAAAGGGATGGCCTGGGGGCACTGCCAATCATGGCGGTGGTGTGAGGTCGATGGGAGGGCGGGGCGACGGAGGCATGGGTCTGGGCCGGTGGTCGCTGGCGGTTCAAGAAAGATCGTCAACAGTGACTGGTGGGAGGTAGACGAAGGCCATCTGCCCGTTCCTTATAGATCGGATGGTTCATTAAAAAAATCGACTGACCTATTTATTTTAAGTCGACTGTTATCTTAGATATGACCACATGTGGTGGTGTGCTGGAGGAGTACCTGCATTTTCTGTGCTCATATGTTACAAAATCATACGGAGTAGAATCTAATTTTGTTTGCCATGCAATGTTGGAGCTATCATATGTCTCCTGTCATTTATTTTTCAGCCACCTGTTATCTGCTACTTTTACAGTGCACTAGTTCTGCACACACTTCACCCTTACTCTCACTATTGTGTTTTTATGCAAGGGGTATTTCAGACTCTGTTGCCATGAGAGAGGCCAAAAAGAAAAGAGAGAAGTAGCTCTAGCTTCGTATGCGGGTAGGCAAGACACGTTACAGTGCTATAAAGGGTGCAGTGTCAGCAGATGGAGACGATAAACGTAGCTCTGGAGTTGATGACCTCGCTCGCAATGAACCACCATCCTAGGTGCTTGCTTTAACTTCGTGGTGTCATATGTGGTTGCATGTTCCATATGGTGTCTAGCTTGTATTCGAAAGGCCGAAGTCGTTAAGATAAGGAAAGATATTTTTTACATGAACCACCATCCCGTGAGCACCAGAAGACAAATAGCTAGTCAGGGCACTAGCCGAGCCAGTGACAAGCCCAGCAAAGATAGGCATCACGTGGAAGCCAACTAAAACCTGCGATGGTGGCGAAGCAGCCCGCCTCCCACCAGGCTCTCAGGTCCTAGATGATCATGCTCACCACTCCAGCCGGATGTCTAGCTTGTATTGCTTCCAATTTGGTTAAATTGCATCTGCTTAGCTTACACATTATACCTTTGAATATGACATGCCTTTCCGTTTTTGGTACATACTAGTACATCTGTGTATTAACCATATTCTTACATCAAACTAATGTTCTTGTGTATCCCTCATCAATCACTTATGACGAGGCGGGCAGGCAAGGGGACTACTCCTCATTTAAAGAATGCAGCATCAGCCTCCCGACATGATTCTCAAGAAACAGAAATGCTAGATGAAGATAGTGAACGTAGCTCTGTAGTTGATTACAGCATTTCCCCTAGACTAGCATCGCAGGTGCTTGCTCTAACTTGGCAGCGTGATATGTGGTTGCATGTTGCATATGGTGTCTAGATTGTAATTCTTCCAATCTAGTTAAACTGCATGTGCTAGTCTGCTTAGCTTATACATTATACCTGTTAATGTGACATGCCTTCCTATATTTAGTACATAGAATATCTGTCTATTAAGCATGTCCTTACATAAAACTATTGTTTTTTGTATCCCGCATCAATCAACATGACGAGACACCTTTAGTATATGCAGTGCGATATTAGTTGCATCTTTCATATGATTTATAGCATGCGCTGCTTCTAATTTGTTGAAATTCCATTTATGATGGGACGTTTTTAACTTGGCAGAGTCATATTGGTTGCATCTTTCATGTGGTGTCTAGCTTGCTGTAACACCCCGGATGTAACTTTCCCAATTTGTACTCCAACTCTTGCCGTTTCCGGAGTTAAGTTATATTTATTTCTCGGGTTCGGGTCTTTGTCTCCGTGTGTTGTTGTCTTTGTCATGCATCTCATATCATGTCATCATGTGCATTGCATTTGCATACGTGTTCGTCTCATGCATTCGAGCATTTCCCCGTTGTCCGTTTTGCATTCCGGCGCTTCGTTCTCCTCCGGTGGCCATTTCTAGCTTTCTTTCGTGTGTGGGAATTAAACATTTCCGGATTGGACCGAGACTTGCCAAGCGGCCTTGGTTTACTACCGGTAGACCGCCTGTCAAGTTTCGTACCATTGGACTTCGTTTGATACTCCAACGGTTAACCGAGGGACCGAAAAGGTCTCGTGTGTGTTGCAGCCCAACACCCCTCCAATTTGGCCCAAAACCCACCAAACTCTGCTCCATGTCCTAGAGCGTTCGATCACGATCGCGTGGCCAAAAACCGCACCTCATTTGGACTCTCCTAGCTCCACTTATGCCTATAAATAGATCCCTCCACGAAATCCCGGATCTCCTCTCCCCCCTAACCCTAATTTTTTTTTCAGATCCGCCGCTCCTCGCGCTGGCCGGACATTGTCCGACCCGGCCGGACGCGTCCGCCACCACAGCCCGCCCACTCGCAGACCGCCACGTGGCGCGCCAACCACCGCCGCCGCCGGCCCACGGGAGCCCATCTCCGGCCCCCGCGCGAGCCCCGCCGGGCCAGACCGAGCGCCGCTGCCCTGCTTCTTCTCCTCCGGCGCCGGCCACCGCGCCGCCGGAGCTCCACGCCGGAGTCGGGCGCCTCACCGCCACCGCCACCACGACGGCCTAGCCGGCCCCGCCGCCCCTCGCCGCGGACGGCGCCGCCGCCCTCCACCGGTCTACCTCGATGCCGGCCAAGCCCCGGCCTCCTCTTCTTCCTCTCCGACGAACGACGACCTCAACTCCGGCCGGCTATAGTGTTTTCCGTCGAACATCGGTTCCCGTGCGATCTGGATCTGAGATCTCAAAATATCTCCTCGGTTGACTTTTGTGCATATAGTATATCAAAATGTTCGTCTCGACGAGTACATCATTTCATTCCATTGCATCATTTTCATTTTAGTTCATATTGATGCCCGAAATACTGTTAGAAGGAGGCTTCGTGAGTTAATTGTCAGATCTGCTAGTTCATCTTAGACTTTTGTCATTTTTTCCATGATTAATGTGTGCATGCTATGCCTGTGAGTCCTTCATATGTTTTGTTAAGGATTTTGTCTTCTTTCCATAGGTGCAACCCATGCATTTTTGTGATGTGTGTGGTGACTTGTGCAAGCTTGCAAAGTGAGGCACCCGGTAAATCTGTTTTCAGGGACTTAGTAGTTTTCACTAAGTCTGGGATTATTTAGTTCATGATGCCATATGTTCAGCTTGTTTCCTAGTGATCCGTGCCTCTTTTGAGGATGATCAGTAAAGGAGTTTTGTTAATATTGTTATGCTCTATCCATCCATGTCTTTGTTTGCAATTATGGAGCACCCTAGCTTGAGTCAATCGAGCTCTACTTTTGCTTCGTGGTGAATCTGGGCTGATCGTCAACTCGTTTGCAATTTTGCCGATGCTATTGTAGTTGATCCGTGCATGCTATGCCTTTTTTATTGCCATGCCTAGCTAGCATTTTGTGCCTTCTTTAAGGATGTATGCTTGTCTTTCCATGACTTGCACCGTGGTGAGTGCATCGAGCTCGTTTACATGCCTTCGTGAGTTATATTTCAGTATGTCTCAGTTTTCACTAAGTCTCAAAAACTGATTGTGTTTTAGCTATGTTCGTGTGCCCGTTAGTATATTTTGTGAACCCTTTTGGCCCCAGGTCACTTTGAGTCTTTTGTTAAGCTTGTTGAGTAGCTCCATGCCATGTTCTTACTTGTCTTAATCAGGTCATGTATCATGTTGTTTTGCTGCTCCGAAAGGGCTTCGTGGTCTGAAATTTCAGACAAGTGTTAATTTCACTAAGTCTAGGATCTGCTTTGCATTTGCGTTTTTACCATGCTTGTTTGAACCTCATAATGGATGAATTGGCTGTGGGTCAGTGCTAGTCTTTTGTTAAGCATCTTGTGTGCATCCCTGCCATGTATTTTGTCGTCATGTTTGGTGGCTTTAGCATGTTCATCTCATTGCATTTAGATGCCTACTTGCTGTAAATCGCAGACCTGTGTCAATTTTAAATCGCTTGCCATTTCAAAACCGTAACTCCGATTCCGGCGTTCTTTATATTGTTTTCAAGCGATTTCATCTCATATTTCTAGTGGCACCCTTGGGATTCCAAGGTGAGGCCAGGTTCATGCATTTCCTGTCATATCTTGCATTTTGCATCCCGCATCGCATCCCGCATAGCATATCATCATTGCATCGTATCGCTTGATCCTTGCACGTGGTTGATTGTATCCTTGTTGCTTGTTTGTCTTGTTGGGTAGAGCCGGGAGACGAGTTCGCTACCGAGGAGCCCGTTGAGTTTGCTTTTGAGGATCCAGTCAACTCTGACAGCTTTGCAGGCAAGATGATCATACCCTCGAAATCACTACTATCTTTGCTATGCTAGTTTGCTCGCTCTTTGCTATGCCAATGCTATGATGCCTACCATTTGCTTGTTAGCCTCCCAAATTGCCATGTCAAACCTCTAACCCACCATTGTCCTAGCAAACCATTGAATGGCTATGTTACCGCTTTGCTCAGCCCCTCTTATAGCGTTGCTAGCTGCAGGTGAAGATTGGAGGCCGTTCCTTGTTGGAACATCTTTTATTTACTTGTTGGGATATCATTATATTATCTTGTTATATTAATGTATCTAAATACTTGGTAAAGGGTGGAAGGCTCAGCCTCTCACCTAGTGTTTTGTTCCACTCTTGCCGCCCTAGTTTCCGTCATATCGGTGTTATGTTCCCGGATTTTGCGTTCCTTACGCGGTTGGGTTATAATGGGAACCCCTTGATAGTTTGCCTTGATTATAGCTTTTCCAGCAATGCCCAACCTTGGTCTTATCATTTGCCACCTAGCCCCTTTTCCCTCGGGTTTCCGGAGCCTGCGGGT
>NC_041384.1:390888094-390896265 GCF_002162155.2 Triticum dicoccoides
CGGGCCAGTGCTCCTCTGAGTGTTGGTCCAAACTAGAGTCCTGTGCAGTGCCCCCTCGGGGAAACTCGAGGTTTGGTTTTAGTTGTATGGAGCGCTCATCTGAGTGTGCCCTGAGAAAGAGATATGTTCAGCTCCTATTGGGATTTGTCGGCACATTCGGGCGGTGTTGCTGGTCTTGTTTTAACCTGTCGAAGTGTCTTGAGTTACCAAGATACCGAGTCTGATCAGAACGTCTTGGGAGGAGGTCTATTCCTTCGTTGACCGTGAGAGCTTGTCATGGGCTAAGTTGGGACTCCCCTGCAAGGATTGAACTTTCGAAAGCCGTGCCCATGGTTATGGGCAGATGGGAATTTGTTAATGTCCGGTTGTAGATAACTTGAACCTTAATTAATTAAAATGAATCAACTGAGTGTGTTACCGTGATGGCCTCTTCTCGGCAGAGTCCGGGAAGTGGACACAGTGTTGGAGTAATGTTTGCGCAGGTTGTTCCTCTAGTTTCTCGCTCGCGCTTTGCCTCCTCTTCTCGCTCTCTTTTGCGAATAAGTTAGCCACCATATATGCTAGTCGCTTGCTGCAGCTCCACATATATTTGCCTTACCCTTCCTATAAGCTTAAATAGTCTTGATCGCGAGGGTGCGAGATTGCTGAGTCCCTGTGGCTCACAGATACTATAACTCCAGATGCAGGTCCAGGTGATTCCGCTCCAGGTGACGAGTACGAGCTCAAGTGGGAGTTCAACGAAGTCTCTCAATGATACTACGTTTCCTTTCCCGATGATCAGTAGTGGTGCCTAGTTGGGGGTAATTGGGACCGTGTCGCATGTTGGGTTCTCTTCTATTTTGGCGCCGTAGTCGGGCCATGAGTGTTTGGATGATCTATGTTATTTATGTACTCTGATGTGACATGGCGAGTGTACGCCAACTATGTTTTCCCCTTCCATTCTATATGTTACATGGGTTGTTGTGATGATTGCCTGACTTGCGACATTGCTTTCAATGCGGTTATGTCTCTAAGTCGTGCCTCGACACGTGGGACCTATAGCCGCATCGAGGGCATGATAAGTTGGTAATCAGAGCCTTCCCCGACCTTAGGAGCCCCATTGCTTGATCATTTTTAGCGGCCGAGTTGTGTCTAGAAAAAATAATTTGAGTCCTTAGGAATTATATTTTGGAGAGCTTAGAATTCTTTTTACTTCCCAGTCTCCTCATTGCTCTGGTAAGGCATCCTGACGTAGAGTTTTGACTCTTCTCTTCTCAAATTTCACTAAAAAAATTTAGGATCACGCGAGTATCTTGGAATTGTTCCGATGGCTTATGATGAGAATACTGTCTTGGTGCCTCCTGTCAGGGGTTTAGTGGAAGTGTCCCGGGGAGTTGAGCTCTGAGGTGTTGTCATCATAATTTTATCGTTGCAATTCTGGAATACTTGAGATATGTTCGCCGACATCGAAAATCTCTTTTATGCAGTTCGTTGGTGAGATAACCTCGACGCCACCCAGTACTAGGGCGGGAATTCGGGAGTATCGCCATAACTTGTATAACGGATGCTTTTCGAAGGTTGAGGTAGATGGTTTCCGAAGTTTTCTTGGTTATGTGTTGAAGGATGGATACAGCTGGATGTAGGATTTGCTAGTTTGGGTGAGATATTATGCTTCCCCTGTATCCCCAACACCTGATTGCATAACCAGAAAGGTTCGGGAGCTTCATAGGTGGGAATTCTAGTAGCTCTAGTTCTTCTTCCACGAATATTGGTTTGAGATTGGGATTTCTTACCGATTATTCGTTCTTGATCCGTACCTTGTTGATTTATTTCTCTACCTTAATTCTACGTGGCTTCTCAATTTATGGATATGTGACCATTTGAAGAGGAATGCATTCGTTCATTTTGTTCCGATGTGAAGACTATATGTTGCAATTTTCATTCCGTTGGTTTCAGCTTCATTTATCTGTCTATGTGCTAACGGTGGTCAACCTCTTCAGGATGGTTCCCGCTAAGAGCACCAGTCAGAACCAGAATCAAGATCCGCCACCACCTCCACCTCCTCCAGAGGCATGGCAAGCTGTGATGGCCGCAACCAATGCAAACACACAGCTGATCATGCAAATTCTTCAAGAGCGCAATCAAGGCAGTCAAGGGAATCAAGGCAGCAATCAGAGTCACTTTGCTACACTCAACCAGTTCCTTGCTAACGGGCCAAAGACTTTCAGCAATTGTGTTGAGGCAACCGATGCTGACGATTGGCTTGTGGATCTGTGTAAGCATTTCGAGTGCAGTAACATCAGGCCTGAGGACTTTGTCAAGTTCGCTTCCTTCCAACTCAAAGATCAAGCTGCAGAATGGTTCCAGCAGTACAAGGACTCCAGAGGTGGACGTGTTATCACTTGGGATGATTTCCGTAGAGATTTCCGAGCTCATCATATTCCGCAGAGCGTGGTTGAAAGCAAGCGTGAGGAATTTCGCAATCTGAGCAAGGCTCTTTGTCTGTCTATGACTACAACAAGTTGTTCCAGAAGCTTGCCCACTTTGCCAAGAAGGACTTGCCTGATGAGAAGAGCATGATATACTAGTTCAGGGGTGGTCTTAGAGAATATATTCAGCTCGCTCTTGTTCTCTTCGAGTCCTTGAGATATGATGAGTTCTACAACATGGCACTGAAGCAAGAGGCTGCTCAGTTGAGGTGTGATGCTTCCAGGAAGCGAGTCAGAGATGTTACTCCTTCTTCCTCTACTCAAGTGGCCAAGAAGCAGAAGTTTTGGCTTCCTCCTCCTCCGTTCCGTCAGCCGTATCAGCAAAAGAGCAAAGGTGGCAGTGGTTCTTCCCACCCACCCAACCCTGGCTTTCAGAACAAGACTTCGTCTCAAGCTCCAAGATCGAGTGCTCCGTATCACCGTCCGCTTTCAGAGGTCACGTGCAACAAGTGCCAACAGAAGGGTCACTATGCCAACAAGTGTCTCAACTAGAGGCGTCTTCCTCCTCCTCCTCCTGTCAGATCGGCAAGTACAGCTGTGGTCAAGCATAACCCCAAGTTCGCCAAGGTCAATATGGTGAATGCAGCTCAGGAAGAGGACTCACCAGATGTCATCATGGGTAACCTTCTTGTTAATGATATTCCTGCAAAAGTTCTTTTTGACACGGGTGCATCGCATTGCTTCATTTCCAAACCTTTTGCATCAAAGTATGAGTGTGATTATCAGTATCTGCAAAGTTCCTTGCAAATTGTGTCACCGGGCAAGTAGATGACAGCTAACACCTGCGTCCCTGAGGTTACTATCACTTTGGGTGACTACAAGTTCCTTTCTTCCCCAATTGTTCTTGGTAACTCAGATATTGATCTTATTCTCGGAATGGATTGGCTTTCTAAGCACAAGGCACATCTTGATTGTGCTGCCAGGCAGATTCAATTGACTCATTCGTCTGAGGATGTGATTGTCTTTGCCGCTCGGGACAATACTATTCGTCTGTTTTCTCTCAATGAGAAGGGTGAATTGGATGCCATCTCTCAAATTCCAGTCCTTTGCGAATATCAAGACGTCTTTCTAGAAGAGCTCCCAGGAATGCCTCCGCACCGCCAGTTGAATTCGTTATTGAACTTGAGCCTCGCACGGAACCTGTGTGCAAACGTCCTTACAAGCTTGGACCTGAAGAGTTGAAGGAGCTGAAGAAGCAACTCGATGAGAAAGAAAGAATGGGTCTCATCCGGCCTAGTTCTTCTCCATGGGGTTGTGGTGTTCTTTTTGTGAAGAAGAAGGATGGAACGGACCGACTTTGTGTTGATTACCGTCCAGTGAATAAGAAGACCATCAAGAACAAATACCCACTTCCCAACATCAATGAGCTGTTCAAACAACTCAAAGGTGCCCAAGTATTCTCCAAGCTTGATCTCCGTATGGGTTATCACCAGATTCGCATTCGTGAAGAAGATATTCCCAAGACAGCATTCAGAACAAGCTTTGGTTCATATGAATACACTGTCATGTCTTTTGGCCTCGCCAACGCTCCTATGACGTTCTCTCGCATGATGAATTTCATCTTCAATGCCTACACCAATGACTTCGTTTTGGTCTATCTCGACGACATTCTGGTTTTCTCGAAGAACAAGGAAGATCATGCCAAACACTTGCGTTTGGTTCTTGATAAGCTCAGGGAACATCAGTTCTACGCCAAGTTCTCCAAGTGCGAATTTTGGCTCGATGAGGTTCTTTATCTTGGTCATATCATCTCTGCCAAGGGCATTTCCGTGAATCCTGAGAAGGTGTCCGCAATTGTGAATTGGGAACCTCCTTAGACCGTGAAGGAACTCCGTAGTTTCCTCGGTCTCGCAAGCTATTGCCGAAGATTCGTTGAAACCTTTTCTAAGATCGCGAAGCCTCTCTCTAATCTTCTTCAGAAGCACGTCAAGTACGTTTGGTCTCCGGAGTGTCATATTGCTTTCAACACTTTGAAAGAGAAGTTGATCACTGCTCCAGTTCTGACTCCACCTGATGAATCCAAGCCGTACGAGGTCTTTTGTGATGCCTCTCTCCAAGGTCTTGGCACAGTATTGATGGAAGAGAAGAAAGTTGTTGCTTATACATCTCGCCAGTTGAAGCCTAATGAGAAGAACTACCCCACTCATGATCTCGAGTTGGCGGCAGTTGTGCATGCTCTTTTGACATGGAGACATCTTCTATTGGGAAGAAAAGTGGACATTTTCACTGATCACAAGAGTCTCAAGTACATCTTCACTCAGCCTAATCTCAACCTCAGGCAAACTCGATGGGTCGAAATGATTCAAGAGTATAATCCGAGTATTGAGTATACTCCAGGCAAGGCCAATGTGATTGCGGACGCTTTGAGCAGGAAAGCTTACTGCAATAGTCTGATTCTCAAGCCTTATCAACCCGAGCTTTGTGAAGCTTTCCGCAAACTTAATCTGCAAGTTGTTCCGCAAGGTTTCCTTGCCAACCTTCAAGTCTCTCCTACCTTAGAAGACCAGATTCGCCAAGCCCAGCTTCTTGATGCTATGGTGAAAAAGGTGAAGATTGGGATTGCCAAGAGCCAGTCCAAGTACAAGTGCTACCGCCTTGATGACAAGGACACTCTCTTCTTCGAAGATCGTATTGTTGTACCCAAAGGTGACCTCCGTAAAGTGATCATGAACGAGGCTCACAATTCTCTCCTCTCCATCCACCCTGGGAGCACGAAGATGTATCAGGACCTTAAGCAAGCTTATTGGTGGACTCGAATGAAGCGCGAGATCGCTCAATTCGTGAATGAATGTGATGTCTGCAGAAGAGTGAAGGCAGAACACCAAAGGCCAGCTGGTCTCCTCCAACCTCTTGCCATTCCAGAATGGAAGTTTGACCACATTGAAATGGACTTCGTGACTGGGTTTCCAAAGTCCAAGCGTGGCAATGATGCTATATTTGTTGTCATCGACAAACTCACCAAAGTGGCTCACTTTCTACCTATCAAAGAGTCGATCACTGCAGCTCAATTGGCAGAACTCTATACCTCTCGTATTGTCTCTCTACACGGTATTCCTCAAGTCATCTCTTCAGACTGTGGCAACATCTTTACCTCCAAGCCTAATGAGAAGAACTACCCCACTCATGATCTCGAGTTGGCGGCAGTTGTGCATGCTCTTTTGACTTGGAGACATCTTCTATTGGGAAGAAAAGTGGACATTTTCACTGATCACAAGAGTCTCAAGTACATCTTCACTCAGCCTAATCTCAACCTCAGGCAAACTCGATGGGTCGAAATGATTCAAGAGTATAATCCGAGTATTGAGTATACTCCAGGCAAGGCCAATGTGATTGCGGACGCTTTGAGCAGGAAAGCTTACTGCAACAGTCTGATTCTCAAGCCTTATCAACCCGAGCTTTGTGAAGCTTTCCGCAAACTTAATCTGCAAGTTGTTCCGCAAGGTTTCCTTGCCAACCTTCAAGTCTCTCCTACCTTAGAAGACCAGATTCGCCAAGCCCAGCTTCTTGATGCTATGGTGAAAAAGGTGAAGATTGGGATTGCCAAGAGCCAGTCCAAGTACAAGTGCTACCGCCTTGATGACAAGGACACTCTCTTCTTCGAAGATCGTATTGTTGTACCCAAAGGTGACCTCCGTAAAGTGATCATGAACGAGGCTCACAATTCTCTCCTCTCCATCCACCCTGGGAGCACGAAGATGTATCAGGACCTTAAGCAAGCTTATTGGTGGACTCGAATGAAGCGCGAGATCGCTCAATTCGTGAATGAATGTGATGTCTGCAGAAGAGTGAAGGCAGAACACCAAAGGCCAGCTGGTCTCCTCCAACCTCTTGCCATTCCAGAATGGAAGTTTGACCACATTGAAATGGACTTCGTGACTGGATTTCCAAAGTCCAAGCGTGGCAATGATGCTATATTCGTTGTCATCGACAAGCTCACCAAAGTGGCCCACTTTCTGCCTATCAAAGAGTCGATCACTGCAGCTCAATTAGCGGAACTCTATACCTCTCGTATTGTCTCTCTGCACGGTATTCCTCAAGTGATATCTTCAGACCGTGGCAGCATCTTTACCTCCAAGTTTTGGGATTCTTTTCAGAAGGCCATGGGCACTAACATCCGCTTCAGCACTGCTTTCCATCCTCAAACAAGCGGTCAAGTCGAGCGTGTCAACCAGATTCTTGAAGATATGCTCAGGGCTTGTGTGATCTCCTTCGGCATGAAATGGGAGGATTGTCTTCCTTATGCTGAATTCTCATACAACAACAGTTTTCAAGCAAGTTCGGGCAAGGCCCCATTTGAAATTCTGTATGGCAGGAAGTGTCGTACCCCTCTCAACTGGTCTGAAACCGGTGAACGTCAGCTGCTGGGTAATGACTTAATCACAGAAGCAGAAGAAATGTGCAAAGTCATTCGTGATAATCTCAAAGCAGCCCAATCCCGCCAGAAGAGCTACTATGATAGTAAGCACCATGATTTGGCTTTCGAGATCGGAGATCATGTTTACCTCCGTGTCTCTCCTATGAAAGGTACTCGTCGCTTCGGTATCAAAGGGAAGCTTGCCCCTAGATACGTGGGACCTTTCAAGATTGTCAGCAAGAGAGGCGACCTCGCCTATCAACTCGAGCTTCCTTCAAACTTTGCAAATGTTCATGACGTGTTCCATGTCTCTCAGCTTCGAAAGTGCTTCAAGACTCCTGACCGCACAGTCAACTTCGAGGACATTGAGCTCCAAGAAGATCTCTCTTATCGTGAGCACCCAGTTGCTATTCTTGAAGAGACTGAACGCAAGACTCGCAACAAGCCAATCAAATTTCTCAAAGTCAAGTGGTCACACCATTCCGATCGTGAAGCTACCTAGGAATGCGAGGATCACCTCCGTTCTGAGTACCCGGCGTTCTTTCAGTCCTAGATCTCGGGACGAGATCTTTTCGTAGTGGTGGAGTGTTGTAACACCCCGGATGTAACTTTCCCAATTTGTACTCCAACTCTTGTCGTTTCCGGCGTTAAGTTATATTTATTTCTCGGGTTCGGGTCTTTGTCTCCGTGTATTGTTGTCTTTGTCATGCATCTCATATCATGTCATCATGTGCATTGCATTTGCATACGTGTTCATCTCATGCATTCGAGCATTTTCCCCGTTGTCCGTTTTGCATTCCGGCGCTTCGTTCTCCCCCGGTGGCCATTTCTAGCTTTCTTTCGTGTGTGGGAATTAAACATTTCCGGATTGGACAGGGACTTGCCAAGCGTCCTTGGTTTACTACCGGTAGACCGCCTGTCAAGTTTCGTACCATTTGGACTTCGTTTGATACTCCTACGGTTAACCGAGGGACCGAAAAGGTCTCATGTGTGTTGCAGCCCAACACCCCTCCAATTTGGCCCAAAACCCACCAAACTCTGCTCCATGTCCTAGAGCGTCCGCTCACGATCCCGTGGACGAAAACCGCACCTCATTTGGACTCTCCTAGCTCCACTTATGTCTATAAATAGATCCCTCCACGAAATCCCGGATCTCCTCTCCCCCCTAACCCTAATTTTTTTTTTCCAGATCCGCCGCTCCTCGCGCCAGCCGGACATTGTCCGACCCGGCCGGACGCGTCCGCCGCCGCAGCCCGCCGACTCGCAGACTGCCACATGGCGCGCCAACCACCGCCACCGCCGGCCCGCGGGAGCCCATCTCCGGCCCCCGCGCAAGCCCCGCCGGGCCA
>NC_041384.1:390896930-390899208 GCF_002162155.2 Triticum dicoccoides
GCCGCCGCCCTCCACCGGTCTACCTCGACGCCGGCCAAGCCCCGGCCTCCTCTTCTTCCTCTCCGACGAACGACGACCTAAACTCCGGCCGGCTACAGTGTTTTTCGTCGAACATCGGTTCCCGTGCGATCTGGATCTGAGATCTCAAAATATCTCCTCGGTTAACTTTCCCTCCAAACCCTAATTTTTTTATGCCTACTTTGACCGGCCGTATCTCCGTATCTGTAGCTCCGATTTGGGCATATAGTATATCAAAATGTTCGTCTCGACGAGTACATCATTTCATTCCATTGCATCATTTTCATTTGAGTTCTTATTGATGCCCGAAATACTGTTACAAGGAGGCTTCGTGAGTTAATTGTCAGATCTGCTAGTTCATCTTAGACTTTTGTCATTTTTGCCATGATTAATGTGTGCATGTTATGCCTGTGAGTCCTTCATATGTTTTGTTAAGGATTTTGTCTTCTTTCCATAGGTGCAACCTATGCATTTTTGTGATGTGTGTGGTGACTTGTGCAAGCATGCAAAGTGAGGCACCCGGTAAATCTGTGTTCAGGGACTTAGTAGTTTTCACAAAGTCTGGGATTATTTAGTTCATGATGCCATATGTTCAGCTTGTTTCCTAGTGATCCGTGCCTCTTTTGAGGATGATCAGTAAAGGAGTTTTGTTAATCTTGTTATGCTCTACCCATCCATGTCTTTGTTTGCAATTATGGAGCACCCTAGGTTGAGTCAATCGAGCTCTAATTTTGCTTCGTGGTGAATCTGGGCAGATCGTCAACTCGTTTGCGATTTTGCCGATGCTATTGTAGTTGATCCGTGCATGCTATGCCTTTTTTATTGCCATGTCTAGCTAGCATTTTGTGCCTTCTTTAAGGATGTATACTTGTCTTGCCATGACTTGCACCGTGGTGAGTGCATCGAGCTCGTTTACATGCCTTCGTGAGTTATATTTCAGTATGTCTCAGTTTTCACTAAGTCTGAAAAACTGATTGTGTTTTAGCTATGTTCGTGTGCCCGTTAGTATATTTTGTGAACCCTTTTGGCCCCAGGTCACTTTGGGTCTTTTGTTAAGCTTGTTGAGTAGCTCCATGCCATGTTCTTACTTGTCTCAATCAGGTCATGTATCATGTTGTTTTGCTGCTCCGAAGAGGGCTTCGTGGTCTGAAATTTCAGACAAGTGTTAATTTCACTAAGTCTGAGATCTGTTTTGCATTTGCGTTTTTACCATGCTTGTTTGAACCTCATAATGGATGAATTGGCTGTGGGTCAGTGCTAGTCTTTTGTTAAGAATCTTGTGTGCATCCCTGCCATGTATTTTGTCGTCATGTTTGGTGGCTTTAGCATGTTCATCTCATTGCATTTAGATCCCTACTTGCTGTAAATCGCAGACCGGTGTCAATTTTAAATCGCTTGCCATTTCAAAACCGTAACTCCGATTCCGGCGTTCTTTATATCGTTTTGAAGAGATTTCATCTCATATTTCCAGTGGCACCCTTGGGATTCCAAGTTGAGGCCAGGTTCATGCATTTCCTGTCATATCTTGCATTTTGCATCCCGCATCGCATCCCGCATAGCATATCATCATTGCATCGTATCGCTTGATCCTTGCACGTGGTTGATTGTATCCTTGTTGCTTGTTTGTCTTGTTGGGTAGAGCCGGGAGACGAGTTCTCTACCGAGGAGCCCGTTGAGTTTGCTTTTGAGGATCCAGTCAACTCTGACAGCTTTGCAGGCAAGATGATCATACCCTCGAAATCACTACTATCTTTGCTATGCTAGTTTGCTCGCTCTTTGCTATGCCAATGCTACGATGCCTACCATTTGCTTGTCAGCCTCCCAAATTGCCATGTCAAACCTCTAACCCACCATTGTCCTAGCAAACCGTTGAATGGCTATGTTACCGCTTTGCTCAGCCCCTCTTATAGCGTTGCTAGCTGCAGGTGAAGATTGGAGGCCGTTCCTTGTTGGAACATCTTTTATTTACTTGTTGGGATATCATTATATTGTCTTGTTATCTTAATGTATCTAAATACTTGGTAAAGGGTGGAAGGCTCGGCCTCTCGCCTAGTGTTTTGTTCCACTCTTGCCGCCCTAGTTTCCGTCATATCGGTGTTATGTTCCCGGATTTTGCGTCCCTTACGCGGTTGGGTTATAATGGGAACCCCTTGATAGTTCGCCTTGATTAAAGCTTTTCCAGCAATGCCCAACCTTGGTCTTACCATTTGCCACCTAGCCCCTTTTCCCTCGGGTTTCCGGAGCCCGCGGGTCATCTTAT
>NC_041384.1:390899605-390914055 GCF_002162155.2 Triticum dicoccoides
TGAGTGTTGGTCCAAACTAGAGTCCTGTGCAGCGCCCCCTCGGGGAAACTCGAGGATTGGTTTTAGTTGTATGGAGCGCTCATCTGAGGGTGCCCTGAGAAAGAGATATGTGCGGCTCCTATCGGGATTTGTCGGCACATTCGGGCGGTGTTGCTGGTCTTGTTTTAACCTGTCGAAGTGTCTTGAGTTACCGAGATACCGAGTCTGATCGGAACGTCTTGGGAGGAGGTCTATTCCTTCGTTGACCATGAGAGCTTGTCATGGGCTAAGTTGGGACTCCCCTGCAGGGATTGAACTTTCAAAAGCCGTGCCCGCGGTTATGGGCAGATGGGAATTTGTTAATGTCCGGTTGTAGATAACTTGAACCTTAATTAATGAAAATGAATCAACTGAGTGTGTTACCGTGATGGCCTCTTCTCGGCAGAGTCCGGGAAGTGGACACGGTGTTGGAGTAATGTTTGCGCAGGTTGTTCCTCTAGTTTCTCGCTCGCACTTTGCCTCCTCTTCTCGCTCTCTTTTGCGAATAAGTTAGCCACCATATATGCTAGTCGCTTGCTGCAGCTCCACATATATTTGCCTTACCCTTCCTATAAGCTTAAATAGTCTTGATCGCGAGGGTGCGAGATTGCTGAGTCCCTGTGGCTCACAGATACTATAACTCCAGATGCATGTCCAGGTGATTCCGCTCCAGGTGACGAGTACGAGCTCAAGTGGGAGTTCGACGAAGACTCTCAACGATACTACGTTTCCTTTCCCGATGATCAGTAGTGGTGCCTAGTTGGGGGTGATTGGGACCATGTCGCATGTTGGGTTCTCTTCTATTTTGGCGCCGTAGTCGGGCCATGAGTGTTTGGATGATGTATGTTATTTATGTACTCTGATGTGACGTGGCGAGTGTAAGCCAACTATGTTTTCCCCTTTCATTCTATATGTTACATGGGTTGTTGTGATGATTGCCTGACTTGCGACATTGCTTTCAATGCGGTTATGTCTCTAAGTCGTGCCTCGACACGTGGGAGCTATAGCCGCATCGAGGGCGTGATACTTGCATTGCTTCTTATTTGCTAGAATGGTTTCTGCTTAGTTTACACAAACAGTTGTGAACATGCCATGCCGTCCTGCTTTTCGTACATATTCCATCCTGGTATCATGTGTTTGCCTTACATCAAAGTAGTGATTGTCAGTATCATGCATGAATGAGTTCTGAAGAGAGAACTTTATTGCTTTTTCTTGTCGGTTTTACTTGACAATTCAAAATCAATAAAGTGGACGGAAGTTAGCAAGGCAGCGGATAAAGGTGCTCCTTCCGAACGGAGGGCCTCTACAGTTTCTACTCCTCCACACCCCCAAGATGATTTCCAAGACAACACATGCATAGACACTCAACAAAGTTGTGTTTATGATGAGCACGTCTCCCCTAGTGCAGCATCATCGGTGCTCCCTCTAACTTGGCACTGTTATATGTGTTTGCATGTTATGTGTGATGTCTAGCTCGTATTGCTTCTAATTTTGTTGAATTACATCTACTTACTTTACACATTATACTTGAATAAGACACGTGTTCCTGTTTCTAGAACATACAATATCTATCTATCACACCATGCTCTTACATCAAATTACTACTGTTGTGTAACCTGCAACAATCACTTATCATAAGACACGTTTGACTTCGGAGTGTGATATAGGTTACATCTCACATTCTTTTCTAGCGTGTACTACTAATTTGTTGAAATGGCACTTATGACGAGACAATTTTAACTTGGTAGAGTGAAATTCGTTGCATCTTTCATATGGTGTCTAGCTTTCATTGCTTCTAATTTGTTGAAATGCCTTCTACTTAGTTTACACATCATAAGTTGTGAATATGCAATGTTGTAAATATGCAATGGCACTAATGACGAGATACCTCTAACATGGTAGTGTGATGTTGTTTGCATCTTGCATATGATTTATTTCTTGTACTGCTTCACATTGGTTTAAACGCCATTTATGATGAGACACTGTTAACTTGCCAGAGCGATATTTGTAGCATCTTTCATATGGTGTCTACCTTCCATTGCATTGCTTCTAATTTGGTGAAATGTCTTCTTCTTAGTTTACACATCATAGTTCTGGTTATCTCTTCCGTCCTGTTTTTCATACATATTACATCCTCCTATCATGTGGTTGTCTAACATCAAAGTTCAGTTCGTCTGCATCACGCATTAATTTGTTCTGAAGAACTAAATTGTTATTCGTTTTTCTTGTCGGCTTGACTTAACATGGCACAGAGAAAGAGGAAGAAACACAGAATGTTAGGGAATGAGAAGTGGATGAATCCTGCAGATTCTGCTGGTACTGATGGTGCAATAGGAGGTCAAAGTCTAGCGGAAAATTCTACAAACACGGCATCTCATGCTACACGAGTTGCAAAAAAGCCAAACAGAAACAAATAGCTGCCACCAAACAAGCAGAGACAGCCCTAGTTCTTGCAACACCTACCATAGTACTACCAGCAGCACGACTTACTCATGCGTCAACTGAGCTAGCAGCACGTTCCCAAGCTCCCTTGCCACCTGACACTACTCCCCAAGCACTCTTGACACAAGACGAGTTGGCAATATCAGATGAACCTTGTGAGGTTCAACAGCAAGAAGGTAGTTGCTAGAGTCAAGTTACAATTGCATTTTTCTTTATATTTAGTCTCACAGTTTGATGTACACTAACACTTCCTATGTTCGTTGTTGGAATAGCACCTAGGCGCAAGAGGAAACAAACATCAGGGATAATGCTCGATAGGTTAACTAAATCTAGAGGAGGAAGAATGGAGATCCATTTTGAGGCAGGTTTAAAAAGGCCACGTGATGCTACAGAGTCAGCCAAGTTAGTATCAGAGGCAGCGGTTGCCGTTAGGTGTCATGTACGTATCCTCCCAACATGGATTCAGTACAGGAATGACAAAGACGAAACCCAGTTCAACACCTTCTTCGACCATTTATCTGTAAGTATGGTTATGTATGGAAACTAGTAATATCGTCTTACTCTATCCCATACTTTCTAGGTTGCTGATAATGAGACTCCCATAATTTTCAACAGATGAGGTTCAAGTTGGATAGCCAAGATGATGCAACCAGACAAGCTTGCACCCATGTTTTCAAGTCTGCTCTGCGACAGTATCGGTATAACTTGAGGAAAACTCACTTTGAAGACAAGGCTCTCTAGTGGAAAATATATCGGATGAAGACTGGAGGGGCCTTGTTAAACACTGGTCTGATCCGAAGTATTAGGTACATTATATATATGTGATCAGATCACATGTTGAAGTCCTATTTACGCATGTGCCACACAAAACTATCTTCTTGTAGGTGAAGTGTTCAAAGAACAAGGCCAACCGTACGAAAGTGAAATTCCAACAGACGACAGGATCTCATAGCTATATTGCACACTGCGAGGCTCTTGTAATTAGCTGCTATTTCACTCTTTTCGCTGTACCATATTATCAGATCTATATTGACTTGTTTGAAATGCAGAGGGAAGCCCGCAAGGACCAAAAAGTACTTGAACTAAATGCTGTGGAAATCTTCAAGGACTATCACACCAGCAAGAAGAAGGGCATGGCTACACCAGTCAAAGCCACTGTTGTAAGTCCTTAATCCTCATGCCTTTTAACTACTACTTACTCTGACTTGTGCCTTGAACTGCATGGTTTGCAGCCAATGTCTATTACTCTTTTCAATTTTATACACAATTTTCTTAGCGTATCATTGGACCTTACAAGGTTTAAAATAGAGGAGTGATGTTCCTTTGATCTTGACCCGTAATCTAGTTCTGTGCTGGACTTGCCCACACAACATTACAATTGCCTGTTTGTCTGTTCTCATTTGTTTTGTGATATGAATGATGTCATACTATGCTTACCGTATTATAAACTTCGTCTCTTTATCCTTAGCCCTCAATACAATGTGAAGAAATAGACAATACATTAGCGATGGTACATGGTCATATGTTCGGAACCTGGTTTTATTATGTACTTTGCAATAAAATGCAACTAATATTTTACATGGGTTCACCAGAATAAGTTCTGTATATAGAACAAAGCTATTTTGTTTGGTTTTGCTGCCTCCTTAATATCTTCTGTTCTGGTACTACTAATGTAAAACCTCAACTTTTCAATGAGCTATGGAAAAAATGGTGGAACCGCCACCTTTTGAAGGTGGCGAGGCAACTATAACCGCAATGTCAGCTCTTGCTGCAGTTGGTCAGTACCTGTGCACTAACAGTGCCAAAAGCACATACCTGCGTAATACTCGGTTGGTTGTTAAGGAAATATCGTCCAAACTGCCTCATGATCAAGATATGCAAGCTCAAAGCAATGTTGTATCTGCGCTCCAGACACAAGTCCATTCCCTAACAGAGACCCTTTGTGAAACAAGGAGAAACATTGCTCAATGTCATCAAGATATGCATGGTTTTGAAACTAGACTATCAGACATTTGCTATGTTGTTCAGGAGCCTAGGGGAAATGAAGGCGAGGGTTATGGTGCTCCATCGGACAATACAGCATGAAAACGTAATAGTCAGGTCAAATGAACTGAGCTTCTGAACTTCTGGTGGTGCATTTATCTGCTAGACTGTTAAGTTTTATGCCAACCTTCCTTTTGTTATATAGTTGTAATTTATTTTCGTGTGATACAAAATTTATTCTTAACATGCAGCCAACGGCAGAAGAAAACAGCAAGCCATTTTTGTATAGTGTAGGGTGTTCCCTATATTTGCACTGGTGGCGATCTTTGATGCCGAGTGGATGTAATCTGTGCAATCGCCTTAATAGCCTAGTGTTAGTTTCGGCCTTATTTATTTCCTAGTCTTCTTTTTCCCTGGTTTTCTAGTGGCCGCAACTACCATGGGCCATATACTGGTCGTAGGATCCATGGGTCTCCTACGGGCCGTTGATAAATGGGCCTGTAATCGGTGGGCCTCGGGCCATCGGATAAATGGGTCTACATGGGCCGTAATTGGGCATAATTGGTATCGGCCCAGCACCATAACATGCCGTTAACAGGCCGTAGGACAGCAAAGGCTTAATTCTGTCACAGGCATAACGGGTCGTTAATGGGCTAGAATATAGGACGGGCTGGAAACGGTGCAACGGGTTAACAGTCCAGAAACGGGCCGACTCTTGCCATGGGCCGAATTTGGCCCATTAGGGTAACATGCCAGTAACGGGCTGACTCTTGCCATGGGCCGAATTTGTCCCATTAGGGGAACATGCCAGTAACGGGCCGACTCTTGCCATGGGCCGAATTTGGCCCATTAGGGGAACAGGCCAGTAACGGGCCGGAAGTAATCGAGGGCCGAAAAGGAGCCCAAGAACGTATGGGCCGTCAATAGGAAGAAAGCTAACACGGGCTGGAAACGGCCCGTGTAAATCACGGGCCATTAACGGGTAAAAATAAAATTACTGTTCATTATGGGCTAGAGTCACCGTGGGCCTATAAAGGGCCGAAAGATACGAAGGCCTCATATGGGCCGAAAGACGTCGTCGGCCATACATGGGCCGAAAGTGAAATGGGCTGGTGTTATATTCGACCACCCACATGGCGTTGTTGGGCCGATTTCCTTTAGGGCCTAACGGGCCGTGAGTTAACGGGCCGTAAAATGGGCTATTTGCGAAGAGGCCGTTAATAGGCTTTTCATGGGCCAGCCCGTTAACTTTTGACCAAGTCAAACGGGTCGGCTTTGTAAGCTAAATGGGCCAGTGGTGGGCCGTGGCACGTGTCGACATATCATAGGCGCCTATCTGACCCATTAACGAGCTGACATGTGTTTTGTCCGGCCAATAAGAATTTTACACGTGGAAATTTCCCATTGGTCGGGGCTGTTAACGGGTTATCGGATCCAAAACCCAACCCGGTGGCTTAATGGCGTTCCGTTACAGTGGATGCCACGTGTCGGTCACCCTTGACAAAAGCACTTCTGTGACGCGCGATTTATCATCATGGAAGTGGACACTTCCGTGATGATAATTTTGGTAATGTCATGGAGCACTTCTACGACAGCACAGGTATGACTATCTTGATTCTGTCATAAATTTGTCATGGATGTACATGCATGACAAAAAACGCGACCTACTATGACAAACACGTATCATCACGGAAGTGTATTTTTTTGTAGTGAATTGAAACTCCAATGGCGCAACAGGTATGTTTTAAACCTGTTTCTTTAACATGTTTGTTGTTGTAACTTGCTCTATGTTGATTTCAGTTTCAATTGAATAAACAGTAATGTTCTCATGCCATGCACATTACAAGTGTTGTTATTGTTGTGTAGTTTCCCACACTTATACTCTGTATATGCTGCTTCATATTAAATTAATATGATTCGAATCGTCTCTATCTTGATTTGGCAAGATAAACAAGAATGATATAGACCATACAGTGACCATACCACATATATATATGTTTGTTTCGTGCTATTATCCTGTCCACCTTACTACTGAATTGGTTTACCAAAATGAGTTTCATATACAACATGGTAAACCTGTGATGTGTTTGTTTGTTTCTCTTTTAGCACGCGGATAAAATATTGGATAAGAGTACCCCGTTATGCAATGGTAAAGGAAGTAATGCAGATAAGGTTCAAGATAGTGAGACATCCCTGCTGGTCTCCAAGAAAGCTGATAAAAACTATATTGAAGACAGACAACCCCAAAGTCATGTCTTGATGTAGTGTTCGAGTTACTGGCTACTACTGCTAGCACCAGCTCTTCAAACTCGCTGCCTGAATCAGTTCGGCTTCTTGAGTCTCAACTTCAAGTTGAAAGACATCGATCAGATGTTATGCAACAGGAAGCCGAAGGACTGAGGAAGTCCCTGCAGAATTCAGATGCATACTTTCTGGTGCAACAGCATGTGTTGGAGAATTTAAGCGCCAAACAAGAGAAAGTTAATAAGCTTGCTAAGCATCTTGCCAACATTATGGGTACCCAGGATATTGTTTCTTGAGCTCTTCTGAAGTGGTTTCAGTTCTGGACTTATTTTGCTGCGGCATTAATTTGCACTAGTTGCCAACTTCGACAACCAATGTATATGATATGTGGCTTTGTTCCCTATATTTGCACTTGTGGTGAATTTTGATGCCCAGTGGATGTAATATGTGTAATAGCCGTGATAGGCTAGCGTAAGTTGCTTGCTTATTTATTTCCTTGTTGTCTTGTTTATTTGTTTGCTTGTAGTCAGTGCATTTCTTTTTCCGCGGTTTGCTAGTGGCCGCAATAACCTATTTTTTAAAACTAGGCCACAATAACCATGGGCTACATTGTAACACCCACAATGCGGCTGTATCTCCCACGTGTCGGGGCACGACTTAGAGGCATAGCCGCATGGTAGGCTTGTCGCAAGAGGGGTAATCTTTACACAGCCCATGTACTGAATAAGAAAGGGATAAAGAGTTGGCTTACAATCGCCACTTCACACAAATGCAAGTTAAACATACATCATCCAAAATACAATCAAGGTCCGACTACTGAACCAAAATAAAAGAAGACAACCCCAAATTCTAGATCCCCGATCGTCCCAACTGGGCTCCACTACTGATCAACCAAAAAGACAAATAAAAACGATCAAGATCTTCATCAAGCTCCCACTTGAGCTGGTTGTGTCACCTGCACTGGTATCATCGGCCACTACTAGGGAAAACCATATACACAGAACATTAGCAGTAGCGCGGGCTAAAAACGCATGTTGGTGCTAATTAGCAGCAGCACGGTATTTTAAACCGCGCTACAGATACAATTATAGCAGTAGCGCGCCCGAGTACAAAAGCTACTACTAAAATTCCCACAGCTTAGCAGATAGGCTACACATAGTAGTAGCGATCTACGTGGAACCGCGCTACCGCTACTTGTTTTGTAGCAATTTGTTTACGAACAAAGGCGCTACTCCTAACGAAAATAAAATTAAATGGAAAGCAAATAAAAAAGAGAAGGAATAGCAGTAGCGCTTGTTAAGAAACGCGCTATACCTACCGTAGCAGAAGCGCACTTCCTGGAACGCGCTACTGCTACTTTTAACTTAACCGCGCGGTTCGTTCTTCCCCCACGGCCACTTCCCCCAAATCCCTACTCCTCTGTTGTCGCTGCCCTGCATTGCCGTCGGCCACCGCGCGCGACCCGTCGCTCTCCGCACACCCTCGACGCCGCCCCCGACTGTGACCTCGCCGCCGCCCCCGACCCCGACCTCGACGCCCCCTCCATCGCCACCCTCCGCCGTGCGCCCGCCGCCCCGACCTCGTCCCCGACCTCGACACCGCGTGCCCCTCTCCCTAACTCTGTCGGCGCCAGAGGTGAGCACACCCTCCTCCTCCTCCCTTACCTCTGCCTAGCTAGGGTTCTTAGGGTTAAATTTCAGAGTTCATCTAATTAGTGAGGGTTCATCAAATTAGATGCTAATTATGGCAGTAGTTGTTAAATAGAATTAGTTTTAGAGTTCATCGAATTAGTTAGGGTTAAATTTTAGAGTTCATCAAATTAGTTAGGGTTAAATTTTAGAGTTCATCAAATTAGTTAGGGTTCATTAAATTTTAGAGTTCATCAAATTAGTTAGGGTTAAATTTTAGAGTTCATCAGATTAGTTAGGGTTCATTGAATTTTAGAGTTCATCGGTTAGGGTTAAATTTTAGAATTCATCTAACTAGTTTTTTTACTGTTTTTAGTAAGTGTTTAATAGAATTAGTAAGAAAATTAATATAACTAGTTGAACTAGTTTATTTTTAGTAAAAACAAGTTTATTTTTATTCATAGTAAGTGCTTAATTGAACTAGTTGAGTTAATATAACTATTTTGTTTTTAGTACGATAGGAGCTGCACATATCTCATTCTGAGGGCACACCGGATTGTCCTAGATTCCGGTAGGCCAACCCAGAGTTACCCCTGGTCGTCACCGGCGGCTGACAGGTTGGACCAACACTCAGAGGAGCACTGGCCCGGGGGTTTAAAATAAAGCTGACCCTTGAGTCTGCAGAACCGAAGGGAAAAGGGCTTAGGTGGCAAATGGTAAAACCAAGGTTAGGCCTCGCTGGAGGAGTATTATTCAAAGCGAACTGTCAAGGGGTTCCCATAACACCCAACTGCGTAAGGAACGCAAAATCAAGGAACATAACACCGGTGTGACGGAAACTAGGGCGGCAAGAGTGGAACAAAACACCAGGCATAAGGCCGAGCCTTCCACCCTTTACCAAGTTTATAGTTGTATTAATTAAATAAGAGATATTGTGATATCCGAACATATCCATGTTCCAACATGGAACCAGCTTCAACTTCACCTGCAACTAGCAACACTATAAGAGGGGCTGAGCAAAAGCGGTAACATAGCCAAACAATGGTTTGCTAGGAAAGGTTGGTTAGAGGCTTGACATGGCAATATGGGAGGCATGATATAGCAAGTGGTAGGTATCGCGGCATAGCAATAGAGCGAGCAACTAGCAAGCAAAGATAGAAGTGATTTCGAAGGTATGGTCATCTTGCCTGAGATCCTGCAAGGCAGAAGAACGAGTCCATGAAGAAGACAAGTGGACATAGTCGAACGAATCCTCACAACTCCGGAATGAAACAGAAGCAAATGCGATAAGTAACCCGGAAAGAAGTAAGCAACATAGTAAACAACCATCACATGAACATGGCATGATGCACAACCAAGTATGATGCATGTCCGGTTTAATGAAGCATGGCATGGCAAAGTGCACAAACAGAACTACAAGTTAAGTGGAGCTCAATATGCAGCGAGTTGCATATTGACGGAACACCACATCAATTATTTAGTTCTCTCCCGTTTAGGTACCCAACAATATAAAATGTTGGCTAACATGGCAAGAGGTGAAACATGAGAAAAAACACTGCTAGGCATTTTAAATGAGGCCGGAAACAACAGCAACAATTCTGGTATATCCTCATGTGCATTAGCAATTTAATGCAACAACAATTTTAAACATTCTTGGTGTTATTATCATGATGCGGATGACATGTTCAAGTTATGCATTTTTTATGAAAATGTTGACATGAGCATGATAGAGCATTTGTCGCCATGGCGGAACAAAAGGGTGCCACAGCGGCGATAACAAAAATGGTGGCACAGCAATGTTCCGGTTCCGGTAACTCGATTGAGATACAGATGCAAAAGAGAAATGTGAGGATGCGTGGAACACGCAAGAGATGGTGGGGTGATCCCGGTTACCGGGTGTCCCATGTGTCGGTGGCATGGAAACCGAGGGTCGTGCACGAAACAAACAGGCACGGTGCAAACACGGGGTTCATCTCGTATCACACAACATTCATCCATGGTGGTCGTCTCGACGTTATACCTTTGAAGTGTGTGTTTTCGGGGCGGAACGAGTTTGACGGGAAGTAGTTGTTCTCACGACGGTAGTCGTTCACGTTCATAGTGGAAGTAGTCGTTCACGTTCGTTCGAAGAGGTACTTGATGACTCCAAGCCCTTCGCTGTCGACGGTAGTCGTGCACGGGTCTTCGGTGATAGTAGGCGTACACATGTTGTAGCCAATCTTGACGCTTGCGTAGCACGTGTTTTCGTCGACGGTAGTGGTACACACGAAGGTAGTTGAACTTGAAGTATCCGAGGGCTCCGGGCGTCGTGGTACTTGTCGAAATCCACATCAGATGTAGTTGTACATTTTGAAGAGGAACTTGGCGCGTCCAAAGGGTACTTAACGGTTCCACATCGATCGTAGAGGTCCATGTTTCGTAGATGTTCGAGGTCAACAGCAGTTGAACTTGGCGTTCCCTGATTTGGACGGTCTAGTCAACGACAAAAGGGGCCAGTGGTGGTGCACGAAGGCAGCGAGAGCTTCAGTGGCATGCAACGCACGGTGGTGATGCTCGGGGGTCCATGGAGGGCCACCAAGGCAAGCAGTCAACGAAGCAGGGGCGACGGGTCCTGGTGGCCGGCAGGAGAGGTCTGAGACGGCAGCGGCGAGAGAAGGTGCGGCGGAGCGCCATGGCACTGGCAGCGGCAGCTGCGAGCAGAGGCGTCCGTAGGGCGTCAGAGCAGCAGCGGCAAAGGTGGACGCGGAGGAGAAAGGAGGGCACGGGCAAGGAGGCCCTGGTGGTGCAGGGACAAAGCAGCAGGGCGTTGGCGCAGGTTGTCGACTGTGAAGGGGCATGGCGCGGCGACGAGGAGGTAGTGGAGGCGGGGCATGGCGCTGAACCTGTGGCTTGGTTGCTGCTGGTTCAGTCGCCGGCGGCGGCGGCTTGTCGAGGTGGCCGGGTGGCAGCGACGGGCCGCGACAGGAAGAGCAGCTGCAGCACGGTGTGGAAGGAGGAGAAACAGAGGAAGGGGGCGCGCAAAGGACGTCGTGCTCGCCGGCGTGAGGCGGCGGCCTACTGAAGAGGACGCAGGAGCAGAGGGCGGCGGAGCAGCGTGTCCTAGTGGCGGGTCGAGGAGTCGCAGAGAGGCGGAGGAGAGGCAAGGACGAGCGGCGGTGAGGTGTGCGCTACGGGGTGAGGGAGAGAGCGAGAGGAAAGGGACGATGCGGGGCAAGGGGATCGGCGCTTCTGGGAACTGCGTGTGTGCGTGGGTGGCGGCGGTTGCGGGAGGACGAGAGGGATCAGGATAGAGAGGAGAGGGAGGTTGCGGCTGGGCCTCGGGCTGTCTAGGTCAGGCCGCAAGGATGGGTTAGGTGGCCTTAGGGGCTGGATGGGCTGCCCGGGAAGGATGGGCCTAGTAAGGTCGGCCTGGGCTGAGCTTCTCTCTGCCTCTCTCTTCTCTTAACCAATAAGAGAAAATAAAAAAATAGATAGAAGAAAAAAATTAGAAAGAGAGGGTTAGGGATGGAATTTGGGCGGAGATAAAGATATTTATGGAGTCCTGGTAATATGCACAATTTGATTAAAATGTTTTGGACATTTTAGAGATAGAAAAATAATTCAAGTTTGAATTAAATTCAAACTTGAGCCATTTTTGAACCCAACCAGAAAAACTCAGAAAAGATGAGATTAGGCCGAGAGGTAAGTGGCATAGTCCAAAAATTATAGGAAAAGAATGAACATTAACATGGTGCAGGAAATAGAATACCACAATTTAAATGGATTAACGAAGAAGGAGAAGAAGATGATCAAGCACGGTTGTGGGTGTAGAAGAAGATGAAGTTGAGAAAGAGACAATGCAGGGGTTGATGCACTGTGCAAAGAGACTTCGGTTTAGGCAAGAGGGAAAACGAAGAACAAGGTTGGTCTTTGAACGGTCAACAAAAGCAAGGGGGGACGCGGCAACTACGAGCGGATGCAAGTTTTAAAAACAATGACGGCAACGAGTGTCGATGCAATGCAAATGATGAAACGATGAAAGCAAACAAACAAATAAATAACACAGCTGACACACAAGACATGGAACGCATCTGGAGCAACGGTCTCGGGGCGTTACAACACTCCACCACTACAAGAGGATCTCGCCCCGAGATCTAGGATGGCACCAGAGAGAAACGGAAGAAGGGAGATAAAAGGTAAAACTAAGTTTCTTCTTTGACCAATGAGTGAAACCAAAGAACCTTGAAAGGTTAAGACATCTCGAGAAAAGAATACCACGGAGATGAACGAAGTTGACAACTCTCCGTTAGAAAAGAGGAACGAGGAAGAACAAATTTGGACATCACTCCGGTAGAAAAGAGATGCAAGACTTGATAAGGTGAAAAGAACTTGAGCAGAGGGCACAACACTCCGCTTAAATGGATAAGCATGAAAAGAACACGATCCTCACCATTAGAGATGATCAGATAAAAGAGAAACATCACAATGCCTCCGGATGAAGGAATAGAAGGTAGATCATCGGAACAAAAGAACGGAGAAGAAAAATGACAACTTCTACCACAAATGAGTTGGGAAAGCACTCTTCCAAGTAGGTTATAACGGAGTTGTTGGAAACCAACAACGAAAAGAATAAGCTTGTTGTGGGCTTATGGAAAACATCTCAAAATCTTGAGGTGAAATTCTGCCACTAACGGAAAACGACAGATTGGATTGATATGAACAAGGAGATGACAAACGTATTTCACCAGGAGGATAAATGAAGAACTTGGATCATTTATGAGCACCATAAATAGCAACAATCCTTAGGGAAAGCTTTAGGTGAAATATAACCCAAGATAATTCCAATGAAGAGATTGATGGGTTGAAAGGATCTCTTGAACGAAGAGAAAAATGATGGATTTAAATATCTCATTCCTAACAACTTGTGAATGATGAAACACGAAGGGAAATTGTCAAGAGTGACATAACACCATCTCAAAGATGAGATATGAAAGAATTCCCCTTCGGAATGCAAGACGAAGAATGCTTGAACTCCTCAAAACAAGACCTGTGTTGAACACCATGTTAAATTTTTAGAGGAAAGCTTGACGGATCTTAACTCCGAGAGGAATCTTGAAGAACAATTGAAGAATTAAAAGAATCCTTGACGAACCACCATGTAGAGCCTCCGTGAAGAACTCTGGTAATAAAGAATGATCAAAAAGAAAGAGAAGTTAAGAACACAAGGTGAACCCTTGCAATGATTTAGATGGACGTTCGTGAGGAGATAAAGCGGAAAACTTGAAACTCCGGTAAAGAAAAGATGAAGCAATTGAAACCGAGAATTTATTCATCATGAACAAACTTCGAAGGAAGGAATTAATCACTTGGATGAAAGAAGAATAAGAATTATGTTATGTGTATCCTTCACCAATTTAAATTGATGACAAGCAACGGATTTGGCATACTACTTATTCTCGTAGAAAGGATTAAGATAAATATTGCGCAAACTTGGGAAGGTCTTCAACGAACCACCGGTAGGATTTGGAAAGAACGAATGAATTGATATGATAACCAAGAAAGAGAACTCTTGAACGAACCACCATAAGGATTGAAAATGAAAGTAGCAAAGACACAAATCACCGGGAAGAATTGGAAAACGAATGAAGATACTTGAGAGAATTTAGATGCAAGTAAACGAAGAGATCACGAGCTGATTAGAGGATATTTGAGCTATGCACTGGTAATATTTGGAGAACGAGAGCTGAAAGCTGAGAATGAATAAACTCGAAATGATGGCCTTTGGAGAATCAAACTAAAAAGACTCCTGAATTGCTCCGGAAGGGTGAAAAGAAATCTCACAATCGAAAACAATTATGAGAGGATGGCATGAAGCTAGAACCACGAGTCTTTGGAAGAATGGGTAAGGATTTAAGAGGAACTCTTCTTCGGTCTTCACAAACCCGAGAATTACGATGAGAAACACCACCATGAATTCTTGAGGTACTCTGAAATAATAATTAGAAAGGTTGAACCAACGATGAAAGAATTTGAAAGATCTTGGAGAAATACATATGACTGATGATAATTCATTCTTACGTCAAACTTTGAAATGAATTTGAGAACAACTCTGGAAAATAGAAGAGTCAGGTAAGATCTTGGGAAAAGACATGTGGG
>NC_041384.1:390914229-391047969 GCF_002162155.2 Triticum dicoccoides
AGGAAAGGATATGATCAACAAAGCTTGAATTGAATCCACCGGAGAAGAAAAGAATGAAGAATGATGAACTAAAATCTCTGTTAGTAACTACCTGAGAATCTCCGGATAAGAATATTGACGGAAAAGAATGGAGAGACTTCACATCAATAAGATGGATACTTGATTCAAAAAATCTGAGTCCTTGAAGAACAAGGGTGGGAGGGTGGGAAAACAAGACAACTTGGAACAGATGAAATGAACACCTTTGGGAAAAACTGAGGGGTGATCTTGCGAATGTTGAAATGATCGGATCCACTTGAAGATAAACACGCCGGTTGAAAAAGGATTGACATGAAAATCTCGATTGACAAGAAGGGTTAGTATTCACATAGAGATGTGAGAACACCGCTTAGGAAAAGGTATGGATTCAACACTTGGCTTCGAAGCAACTCGAATACCACAAACTCAAAAAAAACAAAGGATTGGCTTGCAGAATAACCCGGAAGAAACATATGATAGACCCCATATCGTATCATGTGTCTGTCGGAAAGATGTTCTAGGACCTACTTGAATTCTCACTTATAAACTCCCGAAACTTTCTGGTTATGCAATCAGGTGTTGGGGATACAAGGGAAGCATAATAATCTCACCCCAAACTAACAAATCCTACATCTAGCTGTATCCATCCTTCAACACATAACCAAGAAACCTTCGGAAATCATTTACCTCAACCTTCAAAAAGCATCCATTATACGAGTTATGGCAATACTCCCGAACTCCCACCCAGTACTGGGTGGCGTTGAGGTTATCTCACCAACGACTGCATAAAAGAGATTTTCGATGTCGGCGAACTCAGGTATTCCAGAACTGCAACGATAGAATTGTGATGACAACACCTCGGAGCTCAACTCCCCGGGACACTGCCACAACCCCTAAATGTCAGGAGGCACCAAGAACAATGTTCTCGTCACAAAACCATTGGAACGATTCCAAGATACCCGCGTGATCCTAAATTTTTTTAGTGAAATTTAAGGAGAGAAGAGTCAAAACTTCTACGTCAGGAGGCCTCACCAGAGCGAAGAAGGGACTGAGGAGTAAAAACATTCCTACTCTCCGATATATATAATCCTAAGACTCAAAACATTTTGTTCTAGACTCAACAACGTCAGCGATTCGATCAAGCAGGGGGCTCCTAAGTCGGGGAAGGCTCTAATTACCAACTTGTAACACCCACAATGCGGCTATATCTCCCACATGTCGGGGCACGACTTAGAGGCATAGCCGCATGGTAGGCTTGCTGCAACAGGGGTAATCTTTACACATCCCATGTACTAAATAAGAAAGGGCTAAAGAGTTGGCTTACAATCGCCACTTCACACAAATACAAGTTAAACATACATCATCCAAAATACAATCAAGATCCAACTACGGAACCAAAATAAAAGAAGACAACCCCAAATGCTAGATACCCAATCGTCCCAACTAGGCTCCACTACTGATCAACCAAAAAGACAAATAACAACGATCAAGATCTTCATCGAGCTCCCACTTGAGCTAGGTGTGTCACCTGCACTGGTATCATCGGCACCTGCAACTGCTTGGAAGTATCTGTGAGTCATGAGGACTCAGCAATCTCACACCCACGAGATCAAGACTATTTAAGCTTATAGGTAGGAAAGGGGTAGTGAGGTGGAGCTGCAGCAAGCACTAGCATATATGGTGGCTAACATACGCAAATGAGAGCGAGAAGAGAAGCAATGCAACAGTCATGAACTAGAAGTGATCCTGAAACTACTTACGTTCAAACATAACACAAGAACCGTGTTCACTTCCCAGACTCTGCCGAAAAGAGACCATCACAGCTACACACGCAATTGATTCATTTTAATTAAGTTAAGTGCCAAGTTTTCTACGACCAGATATTAACAAATTCCCATCTGCCCATAACCGCGGGCACGGCTTTCTAAAGTTCAAAACCCTGCAGGGGTGTCCCAACTTAGCCCATCACAAGCTCTCACGGTCAATGAAGGATATTCCTTCTGCCAGGAAGACCCGACCAGTCTCGGAATCCCGGTTACAAGACATTTCGACAATGGTAAAACAAGACTAGCAAAGCCACCCGAATGTGCCAACAAATCCCGATAGGAGCTGGACATATCTCGTTCTCAGGGCACACCGGATTGTCGAAGATTCCGGTAGGCCAACCCAGAGTTGCCCCTGGTGGTCACCGACGGCTGACAGGTTGGACCAACACTCAGAGGAGCACTGGCCCGGGGGTTTAAAATAAAGATGGCCCTTAAGTCTGCAGAACCCAAGGGAAAATGCTTAGGTGGCAAATGATAAAACCAAGGTTGGGCCTTGCTGGAGGAGTTTTATTCAAAGCAAACTATCAAGGGGTTCCCATCACACCCGCCTGCGTAAGGAACGCAAAATCAAGGAACATAACACCGGTATGACAGAAACTAGGGCGGCAAGAGTGGAACAAAACACCAGGCATAAGGCCGAGCCTTCCACCCTTTACCAAGTATATAGATGCATTAACTAAATAAGAGATATTGTGATATCCCAACATATCCATGTTCCAACATGGAACCAGCTTCAACTTCACCTGCAACTAGCAACGCTATAAGAGGGGCTGAGCAAAAGCGGTAACATAGCCAAACAACGGTTTGCTAGGAAAGGTGGGTTAGAGGCTTGACATGGCAATATGGGAGGCATGATATAGCAAGTGGTAGGTATCGCGACATAGCAATAGAGTGAGCAACTAGCAAGCAAAGATAGAAGTGATTTCGAGGGTATGGTCATCTTGCCTGAGATCCCGCAGGGCAGAAGAATGAGTCCATGAAGAAGACAAGCGGACGTAGTCAAACGAATCCTCACAACTCCGGAACGAAACCAAAGCTAACGCGAGAAGTAACCCGGAAAGAAGCAAGCAACATAGTAAACAACCATCACATGAACATGGCATGATGCACAACCAATTATGATGCATGTCCGGTTTAATGAAGCATGGCATGGGAAAGTGCACAACCAGAACTACAAGTTAAGTCGAGCTCAATATGCAACGAGTTGCATATTGACGGAACACCACATCAATTATTTAGTTATCTCCTGTCTAGGTACCCAACAATATTAAATGTTGGTTAACATGGCAAGAGGTGAAACATGAGTAAAAACATAGCTAGGCATTTTAAATGAGGCCAGAAACAACAACAACAATTCCGGTATATCCTCATGTGCATTAGCAATTTAACGCAACAATAATTTTGAAAATTCTTGGTGTTATTATCATGATGCAGATGACATGTTGAAGTCATGCAATTTTTATGAAAATGTTGACATGAGAATGATAGAGCATTTGTCGCCATGGCGGAACAAAAGGGTGCCACAGCGGCGATAACGAAAACGGTGTCACGACAACGTTTCGGTTCCGGTAACACGATTGAGACACCGATGCAAAAGAGAAATGTGCGGATGCGTGGAACACGCAAGAGATGGTGGGGTGATCCCGGTTACCGGGTGTCCCATGTGTCGGTGGCATGGCAACCGAGGGTCGTGCACGAAACAAACGGGCACGGTGCAAACACGGGGTTCATCTCGTATCACACAACATTCGTCCACGATGGTCGTCACGATGTTATACCTTTGAAGCGTGTGTTTTCGGGGCGGAACGAGTTTGACGGGAAGTAGTTGTTCTCGCGACAGTAGTCGTTCACGTTCATAGTGGAAGTAGCCGTTCACGTTTGTTCGGAGAGGTACTTGATGACTCCAAGCCCTTCATGGTCGACGGTAGTCGTTCACGGGTCTTCGGTGATAGTAGGCGTACACATGTTGTAGCCAATCTTAACGCTTGTGTAACACGTGTCTTCGTCGATGGTAGTGGTACACACGAAGGTAGTCGAACTTGACGTATCCGAGGGCTCCGGGCGTCGTGGTACTTGTCGAGATCCACATCGGATGTAGTTGTACATTTTGAAGAGGAACTTGGCGCGTCCAAAGGGTACTTGACGGTTCCACATCGATCGTAGAGGTCCACGTTTCGTAGATGTTTGGGGACAATAGTAGTGGAACTTGGTGTTCCCTGATTTGGACGGTCTAGTCAACGACAAAAGGGGCCAGCGGTGGTGCACGAAGGCAGCGAGAGCTTCAGTGGCATGCAACGCACGGCGGTGATGCTTGGGGTCCATGGAGGGGCACCGAGGCAAGCAGGCAACAAGGCAGGGGAGACGGGTCCTAGTGGCCGGCAGGAGAGGTTCGAGACGGCAGCGGCGAGACAAGGTGCGGCGGAGCGCCATGGCACTGGCAATGGCACCTGCGAGCAGAGGCGTCCGTAGGGTGGCAAAGCAGCAGCGGCAAAGGCGGATGCGGAGGAGAAAGGAGGGCACGGGCAGGGAGGCCCTAGTGGTGCAGGGACGAAGCAGCAGGGCATTGGCGTAGGTCGTCGACGGTGAAGGGGCATGGCGCAACGACGAGGAGGTAGTGGAGGCGGGGCATGGCGCTGACCATGTGGCCTGGTTGCTGCTGGTTTGGTCACCGCCGGCGGCGGCTTGTCGAGGTGGCCGGGTGGTGGCAATGGGAAGAGCGGCTGCAGCAGGGCGTGGAAGGAGGAGAAACAGAGGAAGGGGGCGCGCGAAGGGCGTCGTGCTCGCCGGCGCAGGGCGGTGGCCTACTAGAGAGGAAGCAGAAGTAGAGGGCGGCAGAGTAGCGTGTCCTGGTGGCTGGTCAAGGAGTCGTAGAGAGGCGGAGGAGAGGCAAGGACGAGCGGCGGTGAGGTGTGTGCTATGGGGTGAGGGAGAGAGCGAGAGGAAAGGGACGATGCAGGGCAAGGGGATCGACGCTTCTAGGAACTGCGTGCGTGCCTGGGTGGCGGCGGTTGCGGGAGGACGAGAGGGAGTGGGATAGAGAGGAGAGGGAGGTTGCAGCTGGGCCTCGGGCCGTCTAGGTCAGGCCGCAAGGATGGGTTAGGTGGCCTTAGGGGCTGGATGGGCTGCCCGGGAAGGATGGGCCTAGTAAGGCCGGCCTGGGCTGAGCTTCTCTCTGCCTCTCTCTTCTCTTAACCAATAAGAGAAAATAGAAAAATAAATAGAAGAAAAAATTAGAAAGAGTGGGTTAGGGATGGAATTTGGGCGGAGATAAAGATATTTATGGAGTCCTGGTAATATGCACAATTTGATTAAAATGTTTTGGACATTTTAGAGATAGAAAAATAATTCAAGTTTGAATTAAATTCAAACTTGAGCCATTTTTGAACCCAACCAGAAAAACTCAGAAAAGATGAGATTAGGCCGAGAGGTAAGTGGCATAGTCCAAAAATTATAGGAAAAGAATGAACATTAACATGGTGCAGGAAATAGAATACCACAATTTAAATGGATTAACGAAGAAGGAGAAGAAGATGATCAAGCACGGTTGTGGGTGTAGAAGAAGATGAAGTTGAGAAAGAGACAATGCAGGGGTTGATGCACTATGCGAAGAGACTCCGGTTTAGGCAAGAGGGAAAACGAAGAACAAGGTTGGTCTTTGAACGGTCAACAAAAGCAAGGGGGGACGCGGCAGCTACGAGCGGATGCAAGTTTTAAAAACAATGACGGCAACGAGTGTCGATGCAATGCAAATGATGAAACGATGAAAGCAAACAAACAAATAAATAACACAGCTGACACACAAGACATGGAACGCATCTGGAGCAACGGTCTCGGGGCATTACAACACTCCACCACTACAAGAGGATCTCGCCCCGAGATCTAGGATGGCACCAGAGAGAAACGGAAGAAGGGAGATAAAAGGTAAAACTAAGTTGCTTCTTTGACCAATGAGTGAAACCAAAGAACCTTGAAAGGTTAAGACATCTCGAGAAAAGAATACCACGGAGATGAACGAAGTTGACAACTCTCCGTTAGAAAAGAGGAACGAGGAAGAACAAATTTGGACATCACTCCGGTAGAAAAGAGATGCAAGACTTGATAAGGTGAAAAGAACTTGAGGTCCTGGTGGCCGGCAGGAGAGGTCTGAGACGGCAGCGGCGAGAGAAGGTGCGGCGGAGCGCCATGGCACTGGCAGCGGCACGTGCGAGCAGAGGCGTCCGTAGGGCGTCAGAGCAGCAGCGGCAAAGGTGGACGCGGAGGAGAAAGGAGGGCACGGGCAAGGAGGCCCTGGTGGTGCAGGGACAAAGCAGCAGGGCGTTGGCGCAGGTCGTCGACTGTGAAGGGGCATGGCGCAGCGACGAGGAGGTAGTGGAGGCGGGGCATGGCGCTAAACCTCTAGCTTGGTTGCTGCTGGTTCAGTCGCCGGCGGCGGCGGCTTGTCGAGGTGGCCGGGTGGCAGCGACGGGCCGCGACAGGAAGAGCAGCTGCAGCAGGGTGTGGAAGGAGGAGAAACAGAGGAAGGGGGCGTGCAAAGGACGTCGTGCTCGCCGGCGTGAGGCGGCGGCCTACTGAAGAGGACGCAGGAGCAGAGGGCGGCGGAGTAGCGTGTCCTAGTGGCGGGTCGAGGAGTTGCAGAGAGGCGGAGGAGAGGCAAGGACGAGCAGCGGTGAGGTGTGCGCTACGGGGTGAGGGAGAGAGCGAGAGGAAAGGGACGATGCGGGGCAAGGGGATCGGTGCTTCTGGGAACTGCGTGTGTGCGTGGGTGGCGGCGGTTGCGGGAGGACGAGAGGGATCAGGATAGAGAGGAGAGGGAGGTTGCGGCTGGGCCTCGGGCCGTCTAGGTCAGGCCGCAAGGATGGGTTAGGTGGCCTTAGGGGCTGGTTGGGCTGCGGGGGAAGGATGGGCCTAGTAAGGCCGGCCTGGGCTGAGCTTCTCTCTGCCTCTCTCTTCTCTTAACCAATAAGAGAATAGAAAAAAATTAGATAGAAGAAAAAAATAAAAAGAGAGGGTTAGGGATGGAATTTGGGCAGAGATAAAGATATTTATGGAGTCTTGGTAATATGCACAATTTGATTAAAATGTTTTGGACATTTTAGAGATAGAAAAATAATTCAAGTTTGAATTAAATTCAAACTTGAGCCATTTTTGAACCCAACAAAAACAACTCAGAAAAGATGAGATTAGGCCGAGAGGTAAGTGGCATGGTCCAAAAATTATAGGAAAAGAATGAACATTAAATTGGTGTAGGAAATAGAATACCACAATTTAAATGGATTAACGAAGAAGGAGAAGAAGATGATCAAGCACGGTTGTGGGTGTAGAAGTAGATGAAGTTGAGAAAGAGATAATGCAGGGGTTGATGCACTGTGCAAAGAGACTCCGGTTTAGGCAAGAGGGAAAACGAAGAACAAGGTTGGTCTTAGAACGGTCAACAAAAGCAAGGGAGGGCGCGGCAACTACAAGCAGATGCAAGTTTTAAAAACAATGACGGCAATGAGTGTCGATGCAATGAAATGATGACATGATGAAAGAAACAAACAAATAAATAACACAGCTGACACGCAAGACATGGAAGGCACCTGGAGCAACGGTCTCGGGGCGTTACTTACATATTTACTGTATTTACCATGGGCCTCCTACGGCCCGTAGAAACAATGGGCCTTCTAAGGGCCGTAGAAACAATGGGCCTTCTACGGGCCGTATGATCGATCGGCCAAGCATGGGCCAATAACAGACCGCATTATGGGCCATAAACGGGCTAGATTTGAAATCGTCCGTTCATGGGTCGACCATAACGGGCCGTTGTTAATCGGCTGAATTTGATGATGTTACGAAAACGGCCCAAAAGATTAACGGGCCGCAAACGGGCCAATTGTAACAACGGGCTGAATTTGGCCCGCAAGCAGAAAAGGCCAGTAATGGGCCGTAAGTATCCGAATGCTGGAAATAAGCCCAAGAATAAATGGGCCCTGAGAAGGCCGAAAGATAACACGGGGTGGAAATGGCCCAATGGAATAATGGGCCGTTAATGGGTATAAAGCGGTACACTGTTCATTGCGGGCTAGATTCACCACGGGCCGTTAATGGGCCAAGAGTTACAAATGGCCTTGTATGGGCCGAAAGATATCATGGGCCGTACATGGGCCAAAAGTTACAATGGGCTGGAATCATATTAGATGGCCTAGATGAAGCTACTAGGCTTAATTACGATAGGCCGTAACGGGCCATGAGTTAGCAGGCCGTAAATGGGCTATATACGAACAAGCCGTTAACAGACTTTCCGTGGGCCGTCCCGTTACCTTTTGACCAAGTCAAACAGGCCGGCCTTTTCACCGGAATGGGCCTCTGTTGGTTCGTTCCACGTGTCAACGTATCATAGGTGCCTCATGTCCAATGAATGGATGACATCTATCCCAACGGTGAGCCAACATGTGTTTCCTCCGGCCAATGACAATTTTACACGTGGAAAATCCTCATTGGTCCGGGCTATTAACGGGTTATCGGATCCAAAACCGGACCGATAGCATAACGGCGACCCGTTATGGTGGATGCCACGTGTTGGTCACCCTTGACGAAAGCACTTCTATGACGCACGATTTATCGTCATGGAAGTGGACACTTCCGTGATGATAATGTTGGTAATGTCATGGAACACTTCTACGACGGCACATGTATGACTATCTTGATTCTGTCATAAAATTATCATGGATGTACATGCATGATAGAAAACGTGACCTACTATGAAAAACATGTATCATCACAGAAGTGTATTTTTTTGTAGTGCCTCCGTCCACCTCGCCGACCCCACCAGCAAGACGCGCGGGCCCCGCCGGATCCCGCCGCCTCCTTCCCTGCCGGGATCGCCGCCCCATCCACTAACCAATGCCATCGAGGACACCGTCGTTGCTCGGTGAGCCACCGCCCAGCCCCTCTTGCGTTTTTTTCTTTCTTTAAAAAAATGACGCAGTTAATCGTGGATTAGATTAAACTGATCCGTTTAGATAAACTGATCTCGGTTTATTTTGTTTTTTAGCCGTGGTAGTTGTTTTACTTATTTAGTGGATGTTTGCCCTGTAAGCCCCACAACGAACAACTTTCAGCCACTAGAAATCCGCCATGTGGCCAGGGACCTAGTCGCGAATAAAACTTTCAAAGTCAAGTCCCTGAGTTTTCAATTTAGCCCCTAAACTTCGAATGGTTGTATCTTTCTAACCATAGATCCCAATTAGATGAAACCAACGGCAAATTCTTCGTCACGATTAGATCTATATATCCAGTGGTATCATATTTGTAAACTTCTGTCAAATTCAAATTTGAACTTATTCAGATTTGAATTTGAACTTCAAATGGCCATATCTCCCACACCGTAGCTCCGATTAAGTTGATTCTTTTTGCGCTTTGTCACCATAGCCAAACCCCATCACCTGGACTTTTGTCACGATAATTTTCTTGATAGTTTTACTACTATGACATGTATGCACCATAGTTCACATCACATTTTTGAACCTCATGCCCTATGTTGTTTTACACTTAGAATATTTTTGTGATAGTTAAGTGTGTTGTGTTTTCATTTGGATTTTCCGAGCCTTTTCATGTTGTGTGTTATTTAGTTCACTGAAAGATTTCTTATGTGAATGCAATGTTTTACTTTATAGATTTTCATCGGAGAGTGACGAATAGTTCTATTAAGTAAATTTCTGAGAGCGATATAGTCTTCATCAACTATTACCAAGAAAGTTCACATTTGACCATACTTTTAATTACCTGTGTCTTTTATATGCATTTAGTCCTTTGTGGTAGGATTGCATGGTAGGAATCTTATGCCGGATGGCTATGCGTTTACCTAGTAGTTCATTTGAGGTAGGTCTGCACCATACAACCTTGTCACAATCGTGTAAGTTTATTTCTGCCTCGCAAATTTAGATGTGGATTGGGAAGTGTTCATGGCGAGACTTGAGTGACAAAGTAGTAATCAGGACCAAGACTTAAAGGAACTACTTGGGCAGAAATTCGTTTGAATGGTGGCGAAGTACAGTGGGGCATGCATGGGAAATCCATGGTGGGGCACCACTAGTGGTCCGTCCGCCAAGGCTCAAAGGGATCAAACATGCTTTCATGTCTAGAAGCTTACGTGTGCAGCCACAAGCCAATATGGGCTCTGGATTAGTTGAGTAGTTAGTGTGACCTCTTCCAGGATAGGCTAGCAGATGTAGAATGAGTAGGTGTACCGGCCTATCCGTGGGATAAGAGGAAATTCTTTTGAAAGACTATGTATCGGTCATCCTGTTCTCAAACCCCAGGCAGTACGAGAGCTTCAAGGGAGGCGATCGAGTCTTCTAGGGAAAAGTGCACAACCTCTGCAGAGTGTACGAACTAATCATGATTAGTCGTGTCCCCGGTTATGGACATATTGAGCTTTAGTTGTGGAAATACTGGGAGATCTCGTCACTCTTAATTTTAACAGTTGGGTTTTAAATGAAACTTTGGGAATGGATTGAGTTGGGTTTGCCAACTCATCCTATGCTATTTTGTAGTAGTAGAATAAAATATTTTATTCTAGGGGAAAACTAGCTTTATGCAAAAACCAAACTGAGAGCTTTCCACCAGCCAAATTTCATGTACAAATAGGTTCATTATTCTTATGATGTGACTTGCCAGTACATTCAATGTACTAACCTACATGGCTGCAACGTCTTATGTTGCAGGAATTTCTACGACGAGTAGGAGTTACGTTGTAGGGTTACGGTCTACACTCAACTTGCCGTTGGCGTTGATGGGACTCCACACCCTTATGTTTGTGTCCGCTGAGACTTATGAGGTATATATCAGTTTTATGTTATTATACATGTGGTTACACTTTGATATATACATTGATGTACTGTGTGTGCCAGCATACCGATCGAGGGATGGCACACATACACAGAGGCTTGACCGTTTGAGGTCGGGTCGCTACATAAACATGGCATGGATACTTCATAAATTATAGATACATTGGAGACATAGCATCCCCAAGCTTAATTCCTGCTTGTCCTCGAGCAGCTAAATGATAAAAGAAATAATTTACAAAGTGTGAATGCTAGCATAGCGCATAAGTTTGATCAATGATAATTTCAATCACTTTTCCTAACATTATAAACAACTATTCCGCATAAAATTCATGTTGATAAAGAAGCCATCTATTCACATGTTATGCTTCAAATAATGCATTCTCTTGAAACTTAACAACCTATGTTCTTAGTCACCAAACAATTGCAACTAACTTATTTTCAACAAAGTCTAAGTAAGAGCTCCACATACTCAATTAGCATATAGTCTTCTATGATTGCTAATACTTTTGAACAAACAGCATCCATCGAACAGAGAGAAATATAGGGCCTTAAATGTTTTGTGTGCCAACTTGCTTATCATAAAGATAATTGTCAACAATAATAATTTATGATCAAATATAATTGTCTTCCACAACTAGGCCTTTAAAGGCCCATTGATATTTAATTATTTATAAAAGCCCTCTAAAAATTACTAGGGCCTTTTATATATAATTCAACAGCCCAGGAAACATTTTCCACATATATATTAATTATCAGTAATACCCGATATTGCACGATATTCACTGAAACCCTTCTGGTGACCCCGAAACGCATCTAGGTCCTCTCAAAACTATTTCGACTATTTATGAAAAAATTCCAAAAATACATTATCATCACTCCCGTCCTACTAACACTCAACAGATCATTATTGCCTTAAGCTTGTGACCCCATAGGTTCGGTAGCTCATATACATGAATGAAACCCCTTCGTTTAATGACCGCCAGTAGAACCGTGGACGCCCATATCCATCCCTATGAGCACACGAATGATATTTGAGTGAACATTTAGTTATCATGTGATGTTCCCTTTGCTTTCAAATACTTCATAAAACCCGAGATGCATCGCTATCCTCCCGAGTCATCACATGCTCACTATACTATTATCCTCGTTAACGGTTTTGTTCTTCTTTCTCGTTATTGTGTTCCGACTTCCCCGTTACGTAGTCACCCATGCCTGGCCAGACGATGATGGATGTTGACACACCAATAGATCCCTAGGGATACCTCTCCATCATCGGAGGAGCAAATCCCACTCTTGAGTTATCCAGTCCCGTGTCAAACTTCCTGATGAGTCTGTAAGTTATCGTTATGATCATCGTGTTATAGGTGACGTTTGGGCAACACTAAAGTCCATCATACGGTGAGAAATGACTACAATCCTTTAATGGTCTAAGGAGCAAAATCACATGTTTAACACTCTGTGTTATTACAATTGATTACAAATGATATTATCTCAATTAATAAAAAACAAGTTTGGGTCGATTCAATATGATCATTCTAGCAATGTCATAACCTCAATGTTGTTTTAGGACTATCTTTACACTTAACGGTGTCCTAAGATCCGAAAAACATGATCACCAACAACACTTGAGCTAGTCTTAGAGGCGAGACTAGGAACCTTTATTTTATCTCTTTATCATTTCACACGTGCATATGAGTTTTCCACTAGATGGCATATTCGAGGATCATAGTTGTTATAGCATAAATATAAACACTTAATTGTGAATACGGAAATATAATAATACAATAATATTGCCTCTAGGGCATACTTACAACAAGGAGGAAACTACTAGGAAAAGGGATATAGCAGTGGCACACCAGATACAGGTACGCCATTAATGTCCTCATTACTAATGGCGCAAGAGGTGGGCGGTGTGCCATTACTAGTTTTGAAAAAAAAAGGTAAAAAAACTGTTAGCAGTGGCGCACCAGGGGACAGTGCGCCATTACTAGTTTGAACTAGTAATGACGCACTGTCCACTGGTGCGCCACTACTAACATGTTTTTTTAAACTAGAAATGGCGCACCACTCACCAGGTGCGCCATTAGTAACCCTGGTTACTAATGACGCATTCTTAGGTGGTGCGCCATTGGTAACCTGGGAGTAGCTAGATATTTTGGACAGCCACCTACCACACTCACTTTCCCCACTTCATTCTATCCACCTCTACCAAGCTTGGTCTCGGCTGCCTCCTCCTCACCTCATTTGCACCATAGATTCACCCAAATTAAGTGGTTAGATTTCCTTTTTTGATAGGTAAGTAAGGGGAAAGCTTTCTTTATGTTCTAGATCTACTTTTTTCTCCCTCCAACAACGTACACACTTTTTATGATCTAGATCTACGTATGTTTGTGGTGTTGCATATGTTTGTGTTTGCAGGTAGCAGTATTTGAAATGCGATAGTTTCCAATATTTTGCCGGAATGTCGATTCATTTCTGTTTCGACGAGAATTTGGCACTATGCATTCTTTTTTGTCCTATTTTTAGGCAAAGTCATGCCAAATATTTTTTTTGGTTCTAAAATATCGTTTTGCTCTACCACGCAGGCGACCATGGTCTGCACGATGACCGAAGGCATCGTGAATAGGTTTTTGAGCTCCACGAAGGCCGAGATGCTTCAAAAGAACAAGACGGAGATAAGTTGTCTGTGTCGAAGATGCAAGCTGAAGAGCCTTATGGACCCGGATTCCGTACAGGTGTGGTATCACCTGCTCTTCCGTGGTTTCATGGATGGATATTGGTGGCAAGGTGATGAAGATGACTATGAAGTCGTCCATGGGGGCCGGGCAAGAAATGAGGAAGGGCAGGATGACAACTGCGGCGAGGGCGGGCGAGAAGACGAAGAATCTCCAGGACATGATCACAAAGTAGATGCAGTACACAGTCATCATGTATAAGATGCCGGACATGATGATGAGGAAGGTCAATACGAAGGGCATGATCATGAAGATGAATATGCTAGAGCAGACGACGATGGACCATCGATGGGCTGGTTGTAGCACCCTCATATTCAAGAGTTGCTTCTCAAGCAGACGGATAACGCAAGAGCTGCCGCCCGAGAGAAAGCCAAGCTGGATCAACTGGAGATAGACGCGGTTACTCCATTGTATGAAGGATGCAGGCTCGAGGATACCCGCCTAAAAATAACGCTCATGGCTCTGGAGATGAAGGTAAAACACAAAATGACCGACGCATGCTTCGACAAGAACATGTCATTCTGGCACGAACGTCTTCCCAAGGGGAACAAGTGCCTGACCAGTTTCGAGGAGGCGAAGAAAATCGTGTGTCCTCTAGATTTACCGCATGTGAAATACCATGTGTGCATGAACAATTGCATCATTTATTGGGACGAGCACGCGGAGTCTACCATATGTCTGGTGTGCGGTGTCACTCGATACAAGAAGAGGAAGAAAGCTCCTCGAAAAGTGGTGTGGTACTTTCCGATCACTCCTCGTCTGCAGCGGTATTTCACGGACCCTAAGCTAGCAAAGCTCTTGCGTTGGCACGCGGATAGGGAGGAGAAGAAGCGAGAAGATGACGGAAATGATTCGGAGATAAATAAAAAAGACAAGATGCTGAGTCACCCTAAGGATGCGAGCCAGTGGCAAGCGTTGAACTTCGAACACCCAGAATTTGGGGACGATCCAAGGAACATCGTGCTGGGCATGAGCACCGATGGAGTCAATCTGTTTGGCAGCCAGAGAAGCACACATAGCACCCGACCTGTGTTTGTGTGGATGTACAACCTTCCCCCTGGATGTTCATGAAGAGGAAGTACATTCACATGAGTATACTAATTGAAGGGCCGAAACAACCAGGGAACTACATCAATCTGTATCTGGGGCTGCTGAAAGAGGAGCTAGACACGCTATGGAAAACGCCAGCCAATACGTGGGACGCCGCAGAGAAATAATATTTCCCTATGAGAGCCGCACTCCTCACGACGGTGCACGACTATCTGACCGAAGAGGGAAGCATAGCCAGGGGCTTTCTGACCGAAGAGTGCATCTCCTACTGCACGAATTATCTAGGCATCGAGAACCCCGTTGGTCTGCCCGTCAACAGGCACCGCAACAGGCTCGCTGGATGGGGTCACCGTGATGGTCGCCGCGAAATGCATGTCGACTTTGAGGGTCGACTCGCCGACTTTGAAAGAGCAAACCTAGTCGCGCTACAACACATAGACATGGTCGATCCTTGGGTGGTAGAGCACAAAACCTTTATTGAGAAGACGTACAATGACCGAGGCCAACAGAGGACGGACGGAGATATAATCAAAGAGCACAACTCATGTTTCACGCGTTGGTTCTTGGAGAAGCTTCCGTCGTACCCTTTACATGAGGCTTCTTCCGTGGAAGAAAAACTCATATTCGCCTTGTCACAGGGTGCCGAGCACAACCTGATGACCTATGAGGTGTACGATATCAACGGCTACACATTCTACACCGAGGACAAGGACATGAAGAGCGATGGTTATCAGAACTCCAGGGTAACGATGGAATCCTACACCGGTAACGATAAGGACAAATACTATGGAAGGATCGAGGAGATCTGGGAGTTGAGCTACGCTGGAGAGAAGGTCCCGATGTTCCGTGTCAGATGGGCCAAGAGCGTCCAAAAAGAAGACCGGTATTTCACCACCATGGTTATAACCGAAGCCAAATCCAAGACCGCGGGCACAAACGTCACCGCGAAAAATGAGCCATGGGTACTGGCTTCCCAAGTGGACCAATGCTTCTTCATTATCGACCCATCAAAGCCTAGTCGTGTTGTCGTGAGGAGAGGCAAAAGGAAGATCATCGGAATGGATGGAGTTGCCAATGAGCAAGACTTCGACAAGTACAGCGGCCCGAAGATGGAAGATGACGACGACGATGAAATACCATACACCACAAGAAGAAGCCGGACCACCCTACCTAAAGGACGTCCGTTCAAGAGAAGAACTCCATTTGCAAAAAATAAGGGCAAGAAGATTGTGAAAAGACAGCTAGCTAAGATCGATTGTATTTAAATTGTAGTCTTCATTTCTCGATTGTATTTCGACATATGGAAATGACATTTCTTCTGTTCTAGTCCTCATGAATATTTATTTATGTTTATTCTGGTATTGAATTTCTAACTCACAAAAAGTATTGAATTTGTTAATATTTTTTGAACTCATGAATATTTTTAAATTTCATGGGAACTTTTTGAATTCATGAATATTTTTTCAAATTTGATGATATTTTTTCATATTCATAAATGTTTTGCCAATTCACAAATGAATGCAACTAAAAATCCAAAAAAAAGTTACTAATGGCGCACCAGGAGAAGGTGCACCATTGGTAACTAAAAATATTCATAAATAACAAATATTTATTAGATGCAACTAAAAATCCAAAAAAATATTTTCAAATAACAAATTTGATGATATTTTTTCATATTCATAAATATTTTCAAATAAAAAACTTGATGATATTTTTTCACATTCATAAATGTTTTGAAATTTGATCATCATGTTCTAAAAAATTATTAGATGCAACTAAAAATCCAAAAAAATATTTTCAAATAAAAAATTTGATGATATTTTTTCATATTCATAAATATTTTCAAATAACAAATTTGATGATATTTTTTCACATTCATAAATGTTTTCAAATTTGATCGTCATTTTCTAAAATATTATTAGATGCAACTAAAAATCCAAAAAAAAGTTAGTAATGGCGCACCAGGGGAAGGTGCGCCATTGCTATCACTGTGTTTATGGCGCACCCCTAGATGGTGTGCCATTGCTAACCTTCCCCCCTATATGTGTGTGCTGTCCATCTCGCCAGCTGTTCGTCCTTCTCCCAATCCCACATCTCTCTCAGCCGGAGCAGCACCCGACCCACTACGCCGACCCACTGCGCCGCCGCCCTCGCGCCCCCGCCGCCTCCCTCTCCCCATCCTCCCCTTCCCCCCTCCGACCCCACCCCGCTCTCGCCAGAGACGGAGCAGGTCATATCCATCCGCCCAATCGCTCGCTCGCGCGCCGGGACAACGACGACGACCTCGTCTCCGCGTGCCTGTGCTCGCGAACGGCCGACCAGATCGAGCGCGCCAGCCTGATTGCTCCATCGCGCCATCGTCGAGGTATGCACTCTCTCTCCCAATCTTCTCCTCTTCCCTTCTCTTCCCTTCCCTCCCCTCATGCCCTTGGTTTGCTTCCTCAGGCAGGTGCATGCACAATCTAAATTTAGACTGTAAGCGGCGAACCCTATCTGTACCTCGGAGCAGCAAACCCTAGCCTTCCCCAACACCTCTGTCTGGCACAAGCCCCTCTGGTAAAATTGCATCTTTGCCGCTAGAGTTTGGCTGCAATTGGTGAATACCGTCAGTTACTGCATTGCTACTCATTATGCTTCTTGTGTGGTGCGTAGGTTAGTTTTGGTTTATTGTGTTAATAGGGCAACCTGGAGTAGAAGTGAATGCCTGAATAAGAAACTTTGGATGTTCTCTTAGTTCTCCCAGGTCACCATCTCATGGAAGCAAATTTTTATTTACCGGAGATCTTGGCTCCACTTGCCGAGCGTCATCAGATAGGTCGTTGCTTGCCTTGCAATTTTGGAGCCAGGAGCAACGAATCCACGAAAAATGCATCTACCATACTGGAAGCTGGAAACATTTCATGACTGGAAAATAGCTTAACAAACTTCATGTACACAGGCATATAAGCTTAGCGAAGCATCACCAAATATTTCTTTCTTACACATATGCAGGTGCATATGAGCAGATCCATTGTGTTAAATACATGTAGGAGCTCAACAAAGGTCATATCTTTTGACACTTTACTAGATTACAAAATTAATTAACAGCATTAACCGACTAAAATTAAGTACAAGCCCATATGTTCCTTCACACCATCCTGTAGGATGTTTAAGATGTTTTTAAAATGGGTAGTAAAATGACCAAATAATAAGTGTCAAAAAAATGACCAAATAATCAGATGTATAGTTTGAATTTAGGATCGAGTAGGAGTAGCTAGCAGTGTTGATGGTGTGTGGTGTAGAGAAACCATGCAGATGTCATGGGCAGGCACTCACAGTCTAAATTTGTTTGAATTTAGAGATCAGGAACCTTTTAGTATTCCAGTTAACTAAAAAAGTTAAGAATTATTTTTTAGTGTTAAATACAGTATGTAACTATATCCATTGAGTGTTTGGAGTACTTGGGAAGATTGAGACTGTTCAAAGATGAATAGAGCACATCTTTTGCATATGCTGTCCAGAATTAAAGGAAATGGTATGATGCATACTGTCACATTTGTTTAGCTACTGAAATACTAATTGAAAAGGATTGCTCCCTGTGTTTTTGTGGCTGGTTGTTCAGTTTTCCGTTCTTGTGATATATAAGATCTATGTTTTTATAATAAATAGAGTACTTTTTTTAGTTGATACACCCTCGAAACACTAAGCAATAGTGATGACTCGAACACGGTAAGCAAAATGCTTCTTAGTTAGAAGAGAGTATTCTCTATCTTTTCAGCTAACCTGATGGTGCTTTTGACTACCTTATGTGTTTTTAAATAAATTTGTTGTTTTCCTACAGGGAAGACTCCCCAATAGCATAGAGAAAGATACATGATATTTCCATGCATCATGTATCAGTTCGGTACTAGATTTGTGACCTCTAGCCACAACAAAGTACAGTATGTAAACTGTCCATCGACCTAAATGTGTTTTGATATTTTATGCCAATTAAGTGTATTACTTGTGATGATGATGCTGCTGCTGTACTACTTGTGATGATGCTGCTGCTATACTACTTGTGATGCTGCTGCTACTTGTGATTTTGTCAAGTGATGCTGCTGCTACTTGTGATCTTCTGAAATGACCCCTTTCTCCTGAAATGTTGATTAATATCCGTCTCGGTTGAGAGTGGGGCACTCCTAGGTCAAGAAAATTAGCAAAGGTCATGCCCAATTTTCTTGACCTAGAAGGTGCCCGATTCTCAACCGAAACAAAAATTAATCAAATGATACGACCTTGGATTTGTGACCTAGAAGGTGACCTAGAAGTTGTGGCTTTGGAAAGAGGCCTTGGATTAGTGACCTAGAAGGTGACCTAGAAGTTGTGGCTTTGGAAAGAGGCCTTGGATTAGTTTAGTATTAAAACAAGGTGGATGCATGGCATGGCAATGCTAGCTAGATCAATTGCTTACTTACTAATTAATCAAATGATACGGCCGGGGTATCTTTAGGGGCACCCAGTGAGCTAGTATACTCCACATGACTGGCCAGTATTAAAACAAGTTAATTACACCACCATACGACCGACTAGTCGATCAATTAAGCTACTAATCCCAGTGTTACAAGCTAGAAAATTAGCCTGCAAAGGCGAGGTCCTTCAGAACGTGGACTTGGACCTTAGCAAGAACACACTAACAGGTTCCATCCCAAAACACCTAGGCAATATCACAAACATCTCTCAATTGTTCCTTGACAATAACCAACTTTTTGGCGACATTCCTAGAGAATTAGGTTATTTGGTCAACTTAGAGATCTTGTTCCTTGACCATAACCAACTTTTTGCCCAAACTTTTTTCCTATTTAGAGCGAAACATGGCCCACAACAATAAGGCCGGCGGTTCGGGCAAGGCATTCTGCGAGCTGTCCCAGGAGATGGAGGAAGAACCACACCGCTATGAGGACGCCGCGGAAGACACTGATCCCGACTACACAACCCCTAGTGGCGTCGGGGATGACACCACTGATGGTGCCGCCGAGGGTGCCACCACTGATGATGGCAGCACACGCACAGATGGCAGCCAACCGAAGAGGCAACGGAAGGACCGGTGCCCAAACATGCTCAACACCGTCAAGGAGGAATTTACTAAAGTGTCCTCCAGTGGGCAGCCAACGGCGCCCAAAGAATTAGTCAAGGGGTACGCGGGACAGCTCGGGTGCATTCTCCGGAGCACCGTCGCGATCAACGCCGAGAACCTAAGGCATCGTGACCGAGAGAATTTGCGCAACCTCCTCTTCACGAAGCTGCACGAATGATACAAGTTCCCAAGTGACTTCGCAAACACACGCCTCTCAGGGAATAAAGTGAATAGTGCCGCCCTCATGAAGATGAGCACGGCCCTGGCTACTTGGAGAGCCGCGGTGAAGAGAAGGATTGAAAAAGGTGATAGTTATGAGAAGATCAAGGAGACAAATCTTTCGATCAGCGAAGCTGACTACCTGGAGTTCAAGATCAAGTACGAGAGCAACGCAACCGCGGAATCAAGTCAGTGGGGGAAAGATATGCGGGACTTGAACTTAGGGGTCCACAAACTCGGTCCCGGCGGTTAAAGAGTGGTGGAACCTATATGGGACAAGGAGGACACAGAGCGTGCCGAGCAAGGCCTACCGCCCCTCTTCGATAAATACCATGACAAGCAGACCAGGAACTATGTTAGGGCCCGGTACAAGATTGACCCGGTAACAAAGGAGCTTACCACGGATCCGAAGACCAAGGCGCTTGAGCTTGTTCTGGTAAGGAATACACCCCCGCGTAATTAGCTCCATATGGTTGCATTCTAATTAATGAAGCCAAATTTCTAATTGGTTCATGTTCCTTCCACAGGAAACTGAAAGCAGTAGCGCAGGGTCGTCTCAGAGCTCCCCTTGGGACACCACTTTAAATAGGGCGTTGAACGTAATGAAACACAAGGATAAGCTCGGTAAGCCGACGTCAGCTGGTCGTGTGGCTAGCAAAGGCTTGTCCACGAAATGGTCGGAATACTATACCGCTGGGCGAAAGGAGAAAAAGACCAGCTCGGAAAGCCTGGAGCGCGAGGTTCAAGAACTCAAGGCACAAGTGGCGCAGATTCCGGAGATAGTCGAAGAGCAAGTGCGAGACCAACTGGGAGCGACGATCACCACCATTATGCCTACCTTTCTTGAGGGGCTGCAGGCATGGATTGCGGGCGGCTAATAGGGGCCGCCCCTGATTCCCAGCTTCATGGGCAGCAACTTGCACAACGCGCCGACGGCGCCATTGGTGTCTCCGGCGGAGGCGACATTGGTGTCTCCGGCGTCAGCGCCGACATTGGAGCTTAATGCACCCGGGTGTGGGAAGAATACGCCGGCCGGCACCTCGGCAGCAAGCGGCCCCTCCGTCACTTGCACGCCCACCGTTGGCGGTGCCTCGACATTAGCCGAGCTCGACACCATCACGGTAACTAAGCCTCTCGGGCAATGATTTCATCTCCTTGCCTTTGACTGGGCATCCCTAACGCCCTACATGTTTTCGTAGGGCGCCGTCAACGTTCCATGCACTCTCCTGCACTTCGTGGACGGCGAGTTGATCGATGTTGCCAAGGCCAGAATCGTTGAACCGGGCAACCGTCTGTTCCACGGTAATTCGATGCCACCCAACGTGTATAGGGTTCAACTGGTTCGGGTGCTGCGGGGCTGCGATGACTTGTTACCTCCGTATCGACCCCCTGGGGCCGACGAAGATGATGTGATGACCCTCATCGCCTGCATAAGCCGGTCCATGCTTTGGCCAAAGAGCCAGATTCGTTTGGGGCGGGGGACACTACCCCACAGACAACACCGCCAGTCGTGCCGGCGCCAAGCCATGGCAAGACCGCCGCAACGCTACCGCCGTCAGCTGATCCGGACATGCATATGGCACAGGATCCGGACGACGACGGTACATTTACCAGGGTCGATAAGTACTTCAATGAACACGGGTACGGTGACGAATTCTTGGGCCTCCTTCTCAAGAACCCAACCCTGCAAAAGATGATTGCGATCTAGCTGGTACCACGGAGAAACCCAATTGCAACAGGCATCGTCTGGCGTTCAGTTCTCTGGAGACGCCTCCAGCTGCCGCCTTCATCGAGCCTCAGATAGCCGAGGTGCGAAATATTATCAGCCCCAACACACTTAAGAAGGTGGTCTCTGAGCAGAACTCGATCCCATTACAGCAGAAGGAGCAGAAGGGACGGAAAAGAAAGTATAACAAGGGTGCGAGCCAGCCGGCACCGAGTACGATCCATGCTCAGGACGGGCCACCTTCACCTAAGGATATCTCGAGGAGGGTGCATGTGGCGGGTAGGCCGATGCTACCGACTAATCTGCTCAATGCTGCAACCGGTGCTATGCGGAGTCTGCATGATAGTGTTCTTTCTTTAGAGAAGCGGCATCTCTCCGAGAATGATGTGGCTTACTCGGTTTTCATGGCCAAGGTGCCAGAGGGCAAGGGCTTTGTAGATAGCACCATCGGGGGTATGATTGTCCTGCGGTTTGATGACATCTTCGCTACGTTTAACCTTCATCCGCTGCACTACACCTTCATTCGGTTATTTTCGCTAAGTATAGAGATGCGGATCATTAGAGACAAGACCCCGGACATCGTGATAGTCGACCCATTCTACATGCGTGCCAAGATCTTGGGCAGCGCTGGGGACCGGCAAGTCGCGAGTTCATACCTGGAAGGCGTCATTCTGGCGAACCTAAATAAGGATAATTTCCTCGTGCCTTACTTTCCCAAGTAAGTCATCCCCTCACCACCCCGTAACATATAATTTCTTAGATTTCGATCCTTCTAACATTCCGTGTTTTATGTAGTGACACGTGTTGCACACTCATCCTCTTAAGCCCAAACTATTCCACGGCCACGTATTTCGACTCGGACCGTCAGTCGAATAAAGACTACACAAATATCAAGAAAGTTCTTGATGATGTTCTCCCCGGCTACCCCAAATCTGGAGGCACCTTTAGGAGGCCAATTTTTAGGTACGGCAAGCACGTGTTCACCCATGTAACGACGTTCCCCTGCGTCAAGCATCCGCCTGGCGGTCAGAAAGATGCCTACTACGCCCTCCATCACATGCGGACGATCGTACGGGACCATAATCACCTTTTGCTACCAAATAGTCTCAAAGATTGGGCTGCACGCTTGTTGGCAATCCAGGACGCGGACCTCAAACAAGAATTCTTTTGCATCCAGTCGGAGTTTGTGGAAATCATCCATCAAGATGTCCTTCGTACCTCGGGGCAGTTCTACCTCAAATATCAACCGTCCAATAGTGAAATAGAAACAACGCTACAAATGCAGGCTGACAACGACCGCGATTTCATGACCATCACGAAAGACGGCGGCTTCAGCCATGCTCCAGTCCCTGAGTCGAGTCGAAAGTAGTGATGCTATGTAGTTCTGAAATATCGATTAGCTCATGTTGTAATTAAACTTTAATGAACTTGTATGTCTCTTTGGTTTGGACAGTCATTCAACTTATATGTAATCGATGCTATTTATTAGTAGGACCATGAATCGTGCTATTAATGTGTTGCTTTTCTCTTCCGATCCTTTTGTTGCATACTTATATATTGCTTATGTATTGTCTGTGAATTGCTACTAACGTTTTGTTTGTCTAGTGCATAGAGATGCCGTCGTATGTCGTGTACAAGGGTAAGGTTCCCGGAGTCTACGACGACTGGGAGGAGTGTCGGAGACAGGTTCACCATTTCAGCGGTAACAGTTACAAAGGGTACACCACTAGGGCGGAGGCGGAAGCTAGATACACACGCTATCTAGTGGGAGAGAGGATGGAGCGGAGGAGGAACCGGATGAAGACCAGTTTCATCGCGATGATGCTCATCGTGACCGCAGCTCTCTTCTATGTGATAGTAGTTTAGATGATCGATATCGACTTTGTAATGTGACGACAAACTCGGCTAATATATATGATGAACTTTGCTAATGTCTCGAGACCTATACTTGGCTAATGTTTGAACTTTGTTCGCTATTTCGAATTTGGAGACTAATACGATGAATTCTATTGTGTGATGTTTATATTCTATGCTGTGTAATGTGTATTTTGTAACATGTGCAAATACCAGATATTTTGTAACATGTGCAAATATCAGAAAAGAAAAAAAATCCTAATATTCATAGTAGTGGCACACCATATTGAGCACTAGTGGCGCACAAGGGCTAAATACCTGTGGCGCATTATGGGGCATAGTAATGGCGCACTAGGGGGCATACGTGAAGGTAAATATGCCCCCCTAGGAGGCATAGTAATGGCGCACCATTGGACATAGTAATGGCGCACTTCTTGGTGTGCCACTATTGTCTGGTATACTAATGGCGCACCGGGGGTGCGCCATTAGTACTTGTTACTAGTGGCGTGATGATAGTGGCGCACCTATAGTGCGCCATTAATGGCCAAAATAGGTGCGCCACTAACAGTCCTTTTCCTAGTAGTGGGAGTTGCAAGGCACGTATTTGTATTGTTGCTACTAAGGGTAAGATGACGGCGTTTGAACATATTATTTGGTCTAACTTTGTCTACATTATGTCATCATGCTCCAAGCATTACTCTGTTTGTTATGAACTTAATACCTTAAGATGCATGTTGGATAGTGGTCAAGGGGTGGAATAATAGTAGTAGATGCAGATGGATGTCCATATACTTGTCTCTAACATAATGCCTATATATGATCATTCCATGAATATCATCATAACTATGGGCTATTCTATGAATTGCCCAATAGTAATTTGTTTAACCATCGTTTGTATGCTCATGAGATAGATGCCTTTAGTGAACTCTATGGCCCTCGGGTCCATTCACTTTATATTTACTAAAACCCTGAGAATACTTGTTGCAATTTTTTATTTTTTATTTTACTTTATTTATCTTTCTACCACCATCAGATTTGATCCTTGCAACTAACGAGTAAGAGGGGATTGACAAGCCTCTTGCCCGTGTTGGGTGCAAGTATTTGCTTTGTGTGTGTGCAGGTATCGTTTATCTTATTTGCTTGGTATCTACTACTGGTTTGATAAACATTGGTTTTTAATTAAGGGAAATACTATCTACTACTATATTATATCACCGTTCCTCTTCAGGGAAATCCTAACGCCTATCATATGTAGCAATAGGCCTCCCAGAAGTCTGACCTCCCGTCCAGCCTCCGATGACTAGCCTACTAGAAGTCTGACCTCCTAGAATCGGCCGCCTAGTCTGACCTCAAGACGGTGCAAAAAAAATTTACTTTAAGAAATGTGTACTTATAGATCTAAAAGCACTCTACCATGTAAACTGACTTAGGCCCATGTAACCCTACCCCTCGTCCACCTATATAAGGGGAGGTAGGGTCCTGAGAGGCACCTTCAACATCTTCTAATAGGCATAACTGATTTGACACTATTGTAGGATGCTACTAACGCGACACTACAATCAGAGACCCTTCGACGAATCTGTGTGCGGTGCATTAATCACAAATGATGATATAATAAAACCATCAAAATGATACGGAATGTTTGCGATGGAAAAGACATCAAACACGATTCAAATTATAGTTGCATGTGCGATGTGTGGCATACACTTCACTCGAATTAACTATTTGCGATGAGCTTAACAACATAAACGGTCAGCCAGATGAAGGTGTGTGTGATACACAACATACAGTTCACCCGGATGAACTGTTTGTGATTAGGAAACACAATAGAAACGGTCAGGCAGATCAAGGTGTGTGCGACAGACGGTATACAATTCACTTGGATGAACTATTTCTGATGAGCCAAAACAAGAGATACGGTTAGCGAGATCAAGGTGTGTGCGATAGATGGCATACACTTCACACAGATGAACTGTTCGCGATTAGCCACAACAAACAGAAATGGTCAGACAGATCAAGGTGTCTGCACTAGATGGGCACACATTCTAATTAAAAGAAGCATGTGTGATGGTAATAACGAGCGCGCACGGTTTATGGAACAAGTCATGTCGTGACATCGCCGATTGCGGTGCATCATGTGGTGCAAACGCCACGTACGCATCCGAGAATGCGTGCCGATGTTATGCCATCTGGGAATCGTGCCGCACTTCAAAACTAGAACCGTCAATAAATTTTCAGCTTGCTTCCCGTCACATTTCAAATTACCACACTATATTTAATTGCAAACATGTTCACACCGATCAAAACTTAAATGGTTTCCCACTTAGCAGCGTATTACTCGGTTACAAATACTAGCTACTCCAAGATGACTCCACATTCCTCCTCAATTCCTCATCAACAAATACAAACAAGTCTTTCCTCGTTGTTCCCTTGCGTCTACCATTGCCCGCATGAGTTTTCAGTCGAAAAATTACTATCAGGGAGAGGCGAGCATGGAAGCGGATGCACGAGAGATGTCCCGCCTCGCCGAGAAACTAGACGACATATTCCGACATGCCGCCGTAGCAGCACAGAGGTCCCACCGTGCCATCGAAGCAGTAGACTGGTCTGGTCGTGCGACGGAAGCAGCACAGATGCCCCGCCGTGCTGCGGATGCAGCAGAGAGGTCCTCCCACGCCGCGGTAGCCATGGTAATATCTCTCGCGGGCAGGCTAGGACTCTCACAGGCGCATGCGTGCTATGCTCGATAACCTGATGGATCGGTTCTCCGGCTGGGCGAAGCTGCAGGAGGAGATGAATGCCTCGTTTGATAATGCTACCGACATCATCCGGGGACTAAGGGAGGACAAGGCGAAGCTCCACACAAAGCATGACCTACTGAGGGCAAAGATCACCGGAACGACGAAGCAGCACAAGGAGACCACTACCTTATTGAAGAAGAGGGGCGTCATCATCAAGGACGAGAATGCCATGCTCCACATCGAGCATGAAAGGCTGGTGGAGGAATCCGTGGATGCTGCCAAGCAATGTATTGAGGACATAAAGAGATCATTGCCAACTCGCTGCGAGAACTAGTCATGGAGGCGATGAAGAAAGGTGTTGGAGGAACTCCGTGCCTTGCAGCAACGCATCAAGAAAGTAGAGAGCCGCGACCCGGATTGTTGTCTGCGTCTTCCTTCTTCTTTTCCCCTTGTGTATTTCGGGCGTTGCCACATGTGGCATTTTTAGTTATCTTCCTAAGTATGTAAGACAATTATTATCCATTGCCATCATCATTACATTTATATCAGTATTGCTAAGTCTCACTCGATGCTATATATGTCCGTCAGATCTTACATCAAGATCCGTGCAAAATTTTCTTTTCAGAATTTCTTTTTTCTCTCTTAAGTCTTAATCGAGTGAGACATATATAGCCACACCATTAAATAGGGGCTCGAGAGCCATTAATGGAGAAGTTAGGAGAGAGGTGGGCGGCAGAAGGAGGTCAATGGGCTTGCCTCCCAATAAGCACGCACAGGGGTCTGCTCGCATGCCTCCCATACTCAAATAGCTACCCCACATGGCGCCTCATAGCCAATAAAAAAGGGGATGCGTGGCGGCACGTAAATGGTTAGTAGAACGCCCACAGTTTCATCGATACTTGTGTTTCTGATTGTAACATGGCAACTCTTGTTCCAAAATGACATTGTTGGTTGTTAATCTGTGCCTTCGCAAATTAGACAATTTTTTACCACAACAAGTTGGTGCCATGTAAGGCAACATGCCGAGTTTCATGATTTTCAGGCAAGTTTTGGATTTACAAGAATTTAAAAACCAAATTCCTTAATGCTCCCGGTCAAGCCACGACACCCAAATGTTTGAAATTCATTCCCATTTCTTGCATGGGACCTAAAGATTCAGCCAAGGACACATATATGATTTTTCAACCCATTTTGGTGCACTGGAGCATGTGCATGTAGCTCAAATTTGAATTACGCACATTAAATGCCTAGAAAACTCAAATAATGTATAAAAAGGCAAAACGAACCATGAATAATTCCAAAATTTAGCACGAAACTCCTATTGGTCTATGTTGCCTCCGTAAAAAATCTAGGCGAGAAGAGGCAACGTATGTCGTTTCGCACACACAGAGGTGACAGGTTCCCTCTCGGGACCACGAGACTTCTTGAGAAAAGCTCCGGCTTCTAAGAAGCTTATACCAAAACTTGTCCCAAATTGGACGAAATGTTTACCACAACATGTTGGTGCCATGTCATGAGACCATGCCAAGTTTCATGATTTTCAGGCAAATTTTGGATTTGCAGGAATTTAAAAACCAAGTTTCTCAATGTTTCCGGCCGAGCCACGATGCCCAGATGTTTGAAATTCGTTCCCATTTCTTGCATGGGACCTAAACATTTACTCAAGGACACACATATGATTTTTCAACCAACTTTGTTGCACTGGTGCATGTGCATGTAGTTAAAATTTGAATTATGCACATTAAATGCCTAGAAAACTCAATTAATGTATAAAAACGGCCAGACAAACCTGGATTAATTCCAAATTTTAGCACGATACTCCTATTGGTCTATCTTGCCTCTGTAAAAAAATCAAGGCGGGAAGAGGCAGTGTATGTTGTTTTGCACACGGAGCTGACACGTACCCTCTCGGAACCATGAGGGTTCTCGAGAGAAGATCTGGTTTGTAAGAATCTTATACCAAAACTTGTCCCAAATCGGAAAAAAAATACCACAACATGTTGGCGCCATTTCATGATACCATGCCAAGTTTCATGATTTTCATGTGATTTTTGGATTTACAGGAATTTAAAAACCAAGTTGATCAATGTTTCCGGCCGAGCCACGATGCCCAGATGTTTGAAATTCATTCCCATTTCTTGCATGGGACCTAAACATACACTCAAGGACACACATATGATTTTTCAACCAACTTTGTTGCACTGGAGCATGTGCATGTAGTTAAAATTTGAATTATGCACATTAAATGCCTAGAAAACTCAATTAATGTATAAAAAAGGCCAGATAAAGCCGGATTAATTCCAAATTTTAGCATGATACTCCTACTGGTCTATCTTGCCTCTGTAAAAAAATCAAGGCGGGAAGAGGCAGTGTATGTCATCTCGCACACGGAGCTGACATGTACCCTCTCGGAACCATGAGGGTTCTCGAGAGAAGATCTGGTTTGTAAGAAGCTTATACCAAAACTTGTCCCAAATCGGACAAAAATTACCACAACATGTTGGCACCATTTCATGATACCATGCCAAGTTTCATGATTTTCAGGTGATTTTTGGATTTACAGGAATTTAAAAACCAAGTATCTCAATGTTTCCGGCCGAGCCATGATGCCGAGGTGTTTGAAATTCATCCCCATTTCTTGCATGGGACCTAAATATTCACCCAAGGACACATATATGATTTTTCAACTCATTTCGGTGCAATGGAGCTTGTGCTTGTAGTTCAAATTTGAATTATACACATTAAATTCCTAGAAACTCAATTAATGTATAAAAAGGGCCAAACGAACCCTGAATAATTCCTAATTTAACACGACACTCATATAGTTGCATGTTCACTGCAGATAAATTCTCTATCAATTCAAACATCGTCCTTCCCCTCCGTAACACCATTTTGTCTTTCAAATCAGAATGAAAAAAAATCATGTACACTACAAAGAGTTTACTAGCAAGAATCGTGTGTGATGCGATATAAAATATCGTGGCACACCCTCTTGTATGAATTAGGCCAGAACCTTCCTCGTCTATAGTTCACCGCCCGCGCTTCAACCACACTTCGTGCTGATTTCTCGCGGCACCGAGCGAAATTTTTTGGCAACCGCAAAAATATCTAGCTCCCCGCCCCTCCCCCCGACCAAAAGACACATTTTCACTGTTCCTCCTTCCTTTCCAAGTTCAAAACTTTAATGCTTACTTGCAGCGCCACCTCCTTGCCGGCAACTCGTCTTCTTCTTGCACTACCTCGTCGATATAGTCAGGTAATCCACACCCCATCCTCATCCTCCTCCTCCTTCTCCATCCTACATGCCTCGACCGACGACGCGAAACCTTCCGCCTAAATCACTGCCCTGTCCTCCAAATAAGCACCACCCATAGCCATTTTGCATGCAGTATAGAGTGGAGCTTAGGAGCAGCTGGCAGTGGAGAAGCAAATCACGGCCGCACGCGCGGATGAGGCCGCAATGGCTACCATCCCTGCCGACCGCCAGATCTTGCAAGAGCACCTCGCCTTCGAGGACACCGTCAACGCTGCCACGCGGTTGGATACTTTAAAATATAGTTCATGGTGTTTTATCGAGCACACCGCGGGTGCCTTGTAGTCAATTGTTCTCTATAATGTTAATATGCAATCTGATCTTCTGAAATCTAATGTTTAGTTAACAGTTTGGTCCAACAATTGCTACATTTCCTTGTAGTTATCAAGCATTCTTGGTTTGGTTAACTATCTTATCTTCTAGTATATGTTCTATTCTGCAATGTGGTGCCTAGTTAACTGTTTGGTTCATTTGTTCTGATGTCTAGTTAACTGTTTGGTTCAGTTCTGCAATCTGATGTTCATTTGTTGTGGGTATAGTTTTGTATTGTTATGCATGTGAGAAATAAATTGAGTTTGGTTGTACTAAATACACGAGAACAATATACAATTGCTCTATTTCCAAGTTGTTTAGCAAAGTATGTGTTATCCTTAGGTCTTACTAGTGTCATAGAGGTCTCCAACGTTGGTGTGTAGTGGCTTGGTTGCTTTGTGATTTGCCTCATCACCACTGACAGGAGGTTGGTGTAGGTTGAGCATGTATCGTAGTACGGATGGTGGGTGTGTTTTGTGGATGTGGTTGCTAATCCTTGTGATTGGTGTTGTAATGGCCAAAAGGCTTGTATCCGGCTTCTTTGCCTCTTCTTCTATAAATATATGATACGCATGCTTGTGCATATTCTAGAAAAAAAAAGTTGTTTAGCATGCTTGATTTGGTTAACTGGATTTTCCATGCGTCTCGAGTTAATCTATTGGATCTGCAATTTTTTTATTTTACATTAACTTATTCTATACTAATAGTATGCTAACTCTCAGATAACCAGAACAAGATCTGCCTTATATGTGTTGCAGGGAAACAATGGGAGGCAATGAGGTTTACCATCGAGGTTTGCACATGCATGGTCCTTTGGCTAATAGCACATTATTGTGGAGTTGCAGGAATCATTCTAATATTTAGGTTTTTAACAATCTGGTCTTGCACATGTAGGTCTTGCTATCAGAGGTCTAGACCCACAGTTCGACCCACTTTGTATATGGGGAACTGAGATGTCCATGAATATGAGTCAACTCAAGAAACTCAGAAAGATTTTTAGGATAAAGAAACACCTGACGAATAACAACAAGATCTTTGTTTGCACAATGAAGAAGACATCGGTCAATTATAGGGTGGTACTAACTCTTTTACCTTGTTTTTTCCCTTGTGCCATTTCAAAATTTAGAACAGCTATTTATGCATATCTTTGTTTCCAGTCCTTTCCAAGGCAGTCCACCAATGATTACCTCTCAAACCACCTGCATGGTCAAAAGACGAGGAAGGTATTCATTCAACACCCATGGTACAATATTGAAGTCTTCCTCAAGAAGACGAAGGTTGGGCGGGAAATTATCCATAGCCACTGGCCTAAAGTTGCAAGGACATTCAACATCACTGAAAGCTCAAAATTTGCCTTCCTCTTCTGTAGTTTCCCAAATGAGATTTATCTATCTATTTATCGTGTATGATGCTACTTTCCAAAGGTTTTTGATGTTGCATGTGAAACTTGGTGTAGTTGTGTAATGGCGTAGCTAGCTATATGCCTATATGGTGTAACTGAATGTTGAAGCTATCTGATATAATTCAATTATGAAATCCTGGTTGTCGTAATACGGATATGCAATATGTGGTTTGTTTTATAAGAAATGTCAATTTGATTACTAGATGGATTATCAATAATAGCCCAATTAGCCTGCTTATTGGGGTTTTCTAGTGCAGACGGTTTTTCAGACAACATCATGGGCGATGAACTGAGATAACCCACACGGTCTCTAGAAAGTAGGTGTGTTGGATCAATGAACAATCACACACGACTTGTGCCAGACAACTATTTCTGTTAAGCCACCTTACAAAAACGTTTCCACATAAATAAATGTGTGTTATATACATACGGATGGAAACGTTTTTTCTGGGATTCATTGTTATATACGAACGGAAACAATTGGTCATGTATAATTGTCTTCGATGCCTCGCTCGATTGCACACAAGAACATTTTGCCCCGCGTGTGTGATCGGAGGACCTATCCCTGACGTTTTCTAGGTCGTGTGGGAAGGACCACTGTCGGTGTCAAAACCGGCGGATCTCGGGTAGGGGGTCCCGAACTGTGTGTCTAGGCCGGATGGTAACAGGAGGCAGGGAACACGATGTTTTACCCAGGTTCGGGCCCTCTTGATGGAGGTAAAACCCTACGTCCTGCTTGATTAATATTGATGATATGGGTAGTACAAGAGTAGATCTACCACGAGATCAAGGAGGCTAAACCCTAGAAGCTGGCCTACGGTATGATTGTTGTATATGGAGTTGATTGCCTACGGACTACAACCCTCCGGTTTATATAAACACCGGATAGGGTTAGGGTTACATAGAGTCGGTTACAATGGTAGGAGATCTTGAATATCCGCATCGCCAAGCTTGCCTTCCACGCCAAGGAAAGTCCCATCCGGACACGGGACGAAGTCTTCAATCTTGTATCTTCATAGTCCAGGAGTCCGGCTGAAGGTATAGTCCGGCTACCCGAACACCCCCTAATCCAGGACTCCCTCAGTAGCCCCTGAACCAGGCTTCAATGACGATGAGTCCGGCGCGCAAATTGTCTTCGGCATTGCAAGGCGGGTTCCTCCTCCAAGTCCTTCATAGAAGATTGTAAACACCAAGAGTAGTGTCCGGCTCTGCAAAATAAGCCTCCCCATATTGCCATCGAGAGAATGATATTAACACAAATCAAATCTGCTGACGTATTCTGCAGTGCATCATCACACTACAGCCAAATCCTTTACTCGAATCGTTTTCACTTTTCCACCTGAGCGTGTTTTGCGAGGTAGTTTCCTTGGTGCGTCTTGTCAAAGCAGAGATCGTGTGCCCCCCTTTACAGGATTCTCATCAATACGGACGTGGGTAACCCAATCGTGCCCATTAGCATGTTTTCTCGATTAAAGGCGAGTCCCAAACGGTTACGGGGAGGGCTCCTGGTATTCAACCTCTTATAAAGAGACCAGGGCCTTACTCCTTTTCTCCAATCCCAAAACAAGTTCGCCCGTCGCCTCGAGTTCCAACACCCTAGGCTCCGGATTCCGGGCGCCTCAGACCTTCGACAATGTCTGGTTCCGACCTTCAAGGCCGATGGATGCCCTCCTCCGTCACGGAGGAGGACGTGCTAAAGTTGAGAGAGGCTAAGTTCTTGACCGCCAAAATTTCGCATAGGTTTCCTGCTCAAAGGCAGGCTATCCCCAGTCCCTAGCCCGGTGAGAGCGTAGTGTTCATGTCTCACTTCCTTTGGGGGCTAGGCTTCCCGATGGATCCCTTTGTGAGGGGACTGTTGTTTTATTATGGGCTGGAATTCCACGACTTAGCTCCGGAGTCCATCCTCCATATCTCCTCGTTTATCGTTGTATGCGAAGCGTTCCTCCGTGTTACCCCTCACTTCGGATTATGGCTCAAGACTTTCAAAGTGGAGCTGAAGATGATCAAGGGACGGCACGCAGAGTGCGGAGGCGCTGTTATAAGCAAAAATGCTGATGCTCCATGGCCCGAGGGCTCTTTTCAAGAGGAGCTAGGCTTGTGGCAACGAGAGTGGTTTTATATCACCGCTCCCCGGAGCACCAAGTGGGTGGCACTTCCTGCCTTTCGCTCGGGTCCCCCACCACGGCTAGAGTCATGGGTTAACAGAGGGTTAGATTGGGGTTTGCCCAAGGACGTGCCCTTGTTACAGGGCCGAATTAAGGATCTCTTGGAAGGAGACCTCAGCTTGGTCAAGGTGACGTAGGTCATGCTGATTCGCCGAATATTGCCCAGCAAACGTCACCCCCTTCGCCTGTGGGAGTTTAATCCAGAGGGACCGCGAGCTCTCCGGAACTTTATGGGCGCAACGCCCGCGGAGATGTATAGACTGTTCTTCGGATCACAAGAGATGTGTCCGGATTTAACCGAGGACGCAGGCCTAAGCTGCAATCGCCCGGATACTCAAGTAAGCAACCTTGTGCCCAGACCTTCTATCCGTATAATTGTCATAAACTTGCCCCTAAAAGAGCCGTCCTTTTAAACAGGAGTGGATAGCGAAGGCAAAGCTGATCAGGTGTCCGGCTCCCCTTCCTGAAACCAGGCCGGATCCCGTGCTGGTCAGGATGCTGGAGATAATGCCTTTGGAGGGGGAGGACAAGGAAGCTATGGCCTCCTCGAAGGAGGCTGCTCCGAAGGGAGGAACCGACAATTCCTCTCCTAAGGGGAAGAAGAGAGCCGCCTCTGACGACCCGAAAACCGTGGCCTCGAAGCGGGGGAGAAAATCCTCGTCAGAGGGTCCGATGCCAGGGAGTTCCTCGGCCGGACTACGCCCTCAAGGGGATCAGCCCTCCAGCGAGCCGTAAGTGGAGAAAAGATTTTCCTTTTGAGGGATGAGGGAAATCCTTGATTTATATCTAAGAAGATTAACCAAACCTTTACCTTGTAGCTCGGACCTCAGCCCTTCTCAGCAGAGCTCGTCTTCGGGGGATCTCCTTCCGGAGATGATGGAGAGCGGGACGCCTCCCCCTGCCGTGCCGCCTAGCGAGGCGGGCGACCCTGAGGTGTCGTCACGGAGGGTTTCTCCAAATCCGGCAGGGGCGGAAGGTGGCTATGCGGCCCCCCGAGGTTCTCCGCGTCCGGCCTTCGAAAGAGGTCATGGGACGAGCCTGGTACCGTCTGGTGCTCGGCCGGAGGAGCTAAAGATTCTGCTGGGGCGAGCTTCTATCTCAGAGGAGCACCGCACATTGATGGGCACGGTGATTGAAAGGATTTCATCCGTAGAGAGCGGATTATATGAGGCCATCAAAAGTTTACTGACGGGTTTCGAGGTACATTAGATAATGTATACTTTTGTTAGTTGCGCATGAATAAGATGCGCCCTGTGTAGATAGTAGCCCCTGAGACTCTGCGCGTCATCAAGAAATGATGGCACGCGGAGGATCATAATCCCAGGTCTAAGATGTCGCCTTTGAATGTAGGCGGCAGGGTGTCCGGAATCAAGCCGAACTGACGATTTTGCCAAACGAAAGCGGCAACTGGACGTGGCAGATGCCGACATCACGCTTGTCAATAAGCGGCTTGATGAGGCTCAAGGTATGTAATTCCTCGGACGGCATCAGGTAAGAACAGTTTTATGCCTGTGTCTTATGATGTGTGTGCTTGACGCAGATGGTGCGGCCGCCGTGGAGAGTCTTAGGGCAGAACTTGCCCGAGCTAAAGAACAAGCCAGCGAAAGTGATGCGGCTACCAGGAAAGCCCTTGAAGAGCTGAGAGACGAACAGGCTGCTCATTACCGAAGCAAGGAAGAGATGGCCGAGATGGCCGAAAAGTTAAAAAGCGCTACAGACCGTTGCAGACTTCTTGAAAAAGAAGACCAGGCGAAACAGACGGACTTAGAGAAGGCCATTGCCAATGCCAAGGACGCGCGCTCTGCGATGAGAGCTGCGAAGGAGGAGCTGCGTTCGGCCGAACAGATTGCGGCTGGAAAGCCCTTTATGCTGCGAAGGAAATTTTGCGATCCGAAGTTTGCTCCGTTGGACTGGATGTGGAGTGTGGAGGATACCTATCTGGACTTGGCAGCGAGTGCTGCTGATGCGACCGAACACTTTCGAGATCAGAAAGATCGTGAAGTGGAAAAGCTTTTCTGGTCGCAGTTTCACAATCCAGAGCGTCCACTGGCAGTGGATGATCGTTTGGCTCAATGGGCCGAACTAAATAGGTTGTCTGGACTCGCCATAAAGTACGTCATGGGTCACCTGTGGCCGGGGAGATCGGAGCCGAAGAGTTATTTCAGCTTAGTGTAGCAATTCCTTGACGTGGTGTCGCGTATAAATGCAATGAAGAGGTCAGCATGCATAGAGGGCGCTAGGATGGCTCTTGCCCGTGTTAAGACATACTGGGCAGAGATGGAGACCACCATTGTTGCGTCCCGAGATTCAGACAAAAGCCGAGTACCCTCCGAGCACTATTTTCAGGAAGTTCTTGAAGGCGCTCGTGTAATAGAGACGCAGTGCCCGAAAGATGCTATGTTATGATAGCATATGTAATTAAAGTAATATTTTGATAAACTATAGTGGCCTTTTTTATACTTGTGCCTCCAAGTATTGGGAACACCTCCTGTGCGGCCGTTTTAAGATATATATATATATACAGAATCTGAAAGATGGCAGTCGTTGGCTTCAGCCCCCACGCACATAGTGCGGGGGTGCTCACAGAAGACGCATTTTCACACTTAACCCAGCGTCTTGGTCCTACAAAGGAGGTGATAGCGCAGCGGGCCAGGCAACCGGACTATAACGCTTTAACACTTTCACTTAGCCATAGGAGTTTGACAGTGAGACTATTTAGGTAGCCCCTTGGTGGCAACTGCACTCGTCCGAGTTCGGGGCGCGTATGTGCCTGACCGGGAAGCGGCCCTTCGTTAAAGCGGAGGAATCCGATAGGTTCCGATAGGTCATCGAGTGGCTGACCAGTCTCACGCTACATCATGACAGTCAGTTTTCGGCTTTCTCTACTGAGGTGCTCGCCCGGCCGAACCGGGGCACAATCGCAGTAGTTCTCCTGGTGCTACCTTAGCCGATAGAGCAGAATGTAAGGTAGCCGAACTCAGGAGCCGGGCAACCCAACATTTGACCAAAGACATGATTCGGAGCTGATGCATATAATGCCAAAACTCGCGACGCCGAACACTCCCTAAGGTGTTCGGTCTTTATGAGTGCGGGCGAAACAACACTCTTTATTAAAAAAGCCCCTAGTGTCCAGGTACGTGCAAAAATTCTGACGTGGCCACATGCCAAGACGCCAGCCTCCTCCTTGGTTATATCAGGAAGAAAAAACTAGGGGATGTGTAGCAACAAGAGACAGTAAAAAAGGTTTACGCAGGGTCTTAATCTAAAAAGAATCCTTTAGGACGGGTCCCTACTGCACGTCTGCGCCTGTGTCTCCGTTGTGTCGTATCCTGGACAGGCGCCGCGCGACGTTCATCTGTAAAAGAGAGGAACTGAGTTGAAAATGGGTCGTGCCGAAAAAGTTTAAAATAAACAAAGCATAAAGTAAAATATATAAGATTGAGCTTTATTATCTCTTATTGTATATGCGTGGAGCCCCTAGTGCGGGGGTATATGGCCTCTAGGCCTGCATCAATGATGATTTAGCACCGAACTCGTCTATCTGCGTTCGTGGTCTTGAATGACCTATTTCGAAGTTTTTTGGCCGGTGAGGCCATTTTGCTGTGGGGCTGTCAAAGCGGCCGCGCAGTCCTCCGCTTGGCGAGGCGCACTTTAGTGCTTCCCCTTCAAAGAGATGATGCCTCGTGGACCGGGCATCTTAAGCGTAAGAGATGCATAATGCGGTATTGCGTTAAAGCGAGCGAAAGCTTCGCGTCCCAGTAGTGCTTGATAGCGACTTGAGAATGGGACGATATGGAAGGTCAGCTTTTCACGGCGGAGGTTATCGGCAGAGTCGAATATGACTTCGAGCCGGAGAAAACCCATACAATGGGTGTCCGGACCAGGTATTACCCCTTGAAAGGAGGTTTTGCTGCGACGGATTCTTGTTGGGTTTATCCCCATGTGCTGGATTGTATCCTGATATATCAGGTTTAGTCCACTGCCGCCGTCCATAAGGACATTTGAAAACTGGAGTCTGCCAATTATTGGATCGAGTGTCAAGGCAGTCCAGCCTACATTCTTGATATTTCTAGAATAATCTAGCTGATCGAAGATGATCGGTTTTGACAACCAGTGGCAGGACCCTTTGGGGATGGGCCGTGTGGTGCGTACCTTTATGGGCGCCGCACGTTTTGTTATGTGAAGTGAGTTCACTGTTTTTACTTCTTGTGGGAAGTTCTTTTGTTTCCTGGTGCTTTGCTTTTGGGGTTCGTCCTCGTCTTCGCTTGGTGTGTCGAGCCCCTTGTGTTCGGCATTGAGTCTGCCGGATTGTTTGAAAACCCAACAGTCTCTGTGGGTATGGTTAGCAGGCTTCCCGGGAGTACTGTGTATCTGACATATCTTGTCCAGGATTTTATTTAGGTTGGATGGATCGTCCTTGTTATCCTGGGGGGCGATTTTTCCTGATTTTGTCGTGAGCCTTTGAATCCGGCATTGACTGCCGTGCTCTTTGGACTTTTGTCTTTAGTCCAGCGACGGTCCTTGTTGCGTCGCGGTTTTCCGTTTCCATCCCTAGTTTCGGATGTACTTGGGTCGCTGGGGCTGCACCTTGCCAACCAGCTATCCTCCCCTGCACAAAAGCGGGTCATGAGGCTTGTTAGTGCGGCCATTGTTCTTGGCTTTTCTTGGCCAAGGTGTTTGGTGAGCCATTCGTCTCGGACGTTATGCCTGAAAGCTGCTAAGGCTTCGGCGTCCGAATAGTCGACTATCTGATTCTTTTTAGTGAGGAATCTATTCCAGAACTGCCGAGCTGATTCTCCGGGTTGTTGAGTTATGTGACTAAGATCGTCTGCATCCGGAGGGCGGACATAGGTCGCTTGAAAGTTTGCTCGGAAAGCATCCTCGAGCTCTTCCCAGCTTCCAATTGTATTTTCGGGAAGGCTTTTAAGCCAATGCCGGGCTGGCCCTTTAAGCTTAAGGGGTAAATATTTTATGGCGTGGAGATCATCTCCTCTAGCCATGTGTATGTGGAGGATATAATCCTCGATCCAAACTCTAGGGTTTGTTGTTCCATCATATGCCTCTATGTCTACGGGTTTGAATCCCTCTGGGAATTCATAGTCCAGGGCCTCATCGGTGAAACATAAGGGGGGTGAGGCGCCCCTGTATTTGGGTGTGCCGGATTCTGATGATGGCTTCATAGCATTGCTTACGAGAGCTTGCTTTCTTGGCCCATAAATGGACCTGACTGGGCCATGATGCGAATCCTTAAGTGGGTCGCATGCCGATTTAGGTGCGGCGCCACTTGCCGCTTTATGGGGTCGTCTATCCGACCGTGTGGCTTTCTCATTTTTTGAATGCGAGGGCTCTAGGGCCTCTTCGTCGAATTCAGGTAGTAGCTTTCTTTTCGGATAGCTTTTAGTGCGGCGACTATCGCCGTATTTATCTGCGGTATTGATTACTTTGCTCCATCTAATCCGGAGTGCATCTTCCGCTGTTTTTAGCTTCCGCTTCTGCTTTTTTAGGCTGCGTGCAGTTGCAACGAGCCTCTCGTGGAGATTCTTCTGCTCCATAGGTTTACTCGGCGTGAGGTCGTCCGGAATGCCGTTTTCGCCGGAGGAGGGATGTTCGGTTTCTCTATCCGTGTTGCCCTATTCGGACGGTTGCTCTAAGGCCTGCTCGTCGTCTACCGGCTCGTCCTGCTCTATGGCTGGGTTTTTGTCGAGGCGGGGCTTGGGTCGGCGTTTACGCTGACGCTTTGATTGCTTTTCGGGGGGTCGATCTCCCATCCCATCCCCTTTTTCCTCATTGTCGCTTCCTTTAGGGGTATCCACCATATAAACATCGTGAGATGAGGTGGCTGTCCAATGCCCTATGGGCGTTGGTTCGTTGGTATCTCCTGCATCGTCATCCATGCTGTCGATGTCTCTGGAGTCGAACTTGAGCACGTCATTTAAATTGTCGACAGTGGCTACCAAGTGGGTGGTGGGTGGGCTTTGAATTTCTTCATCGTCCGTATCCCATCCTCGCTGACCGTAGTTCGGCCAGGGCTCTCCTGATAAGGAGAGATACTTGAGAGAGTTCAGGATATCGCCACAAGGCGAGTGCTGAAAGATGTCTGCGGCGGTGAACTCCATTATCGACGCCCAATCGGATTCGATCGGCAGGGGCGCGGGGGGTTCGGAGTTCGGAAAGGAGTCCAGATCCTCGGAGTCACGGATCATGCAGAGTGTGGGGCTAGCGTTCGGCTCGATCGCCTTTGAGATCGAAGCCCCTGAGGTGACGTCCAACCGCTCATCCTCGATTGGCGCAATAGGCTCCGAGTTAGGGGTCGGAACCGATGCGTGTGCGGCCTCCAGGACACTGTCCGGAGGCAGAGCTAGATCATGCCCCCCGAGATAGTGTGGCGCGCTTGGCCGTGGCTCGAACCCGTCGAAGATCAAGTCTCCGCGGATGTCAGCTGTGTAGTTTAAGCTTCCAAACCTGACTTGATGGCCAGGGGCGTAGCTTTCGATCTGCTCCATGTGGCCGAGCGAATTGGCCCGCAGAGCGAAGCCGCCGAAGACGAAGATCTGTCCGGGGAGAAAAGTCTCACCCTGGACCGTATCGTTGTTGATGATCAAAGGAGCCATCGGGCCTAAAGGCAACGACACAGAGGAACTCTCAATGAAAGCACCAATGTCGGTGTCAAAACCGGCGGATCTCGGGTAGGGGGTCCCGAACTATGCGTCTAGGACGGATGGTAACAGGAGGCAGGGAACACGATGTTTTACCCTGGTTCGGGCCCTCTTGATGGAGGTAAAACCCTACGTCCTGCTCGATTAATATTGATGATATGGGTAGTACAAGAGTAGATCTACCACGAGATCAAGGAGGCTAAACCCTAGAAGCTAGCCTACGGTATGATTGTTGTATATGGAGTTGATTGCCTACGGACTACAACCCTCTGGTTTATATAGACACCGGATAGGGTTAGGGTTACATAGAGTCGGTTACAATGGTAGGAGATCTTGAATATCCGCATCGCCAAGCTTGCCTTCCACGCCAAGGAAAGTCCCATCCGGACACGGGACGAAGTCTTCAATCTTGTATCTTCATAGTCCAGGAGTCCGGCTGAAGGTATAGTCCGGCTACCCGAACACCCCCTAATCCAGGACTCCCTCAACCACCTATCACACACACAGACAAGGCGATGGTTTAAAACTCCATCGTGGAAAGGGTATTAAAACCGTTTGTATAGCACGTGTATGTACTAGTGGGAGACACCATCAATATAACCAGTCATGTAGGATGTAGGGTATTAACTACACCTTGAGGGCCTAGATAAACTTCTATCTCGTCTTCTCATAATATATGATCCTATGTGTGCACTCCACCCCAACCCCATCAAGGGATTTGTCGGTATTATGAACTAACAATCCTCTCGATGATGTGTGGTTGAAACCCCGATGGAATCCCTAAGGGGAAGCGGAGGCGGAAATACAATCCCAAAATATGGCAAAATTTTGCTCTAACGGATAGTTTCATACACTTCCGGACAATCCGGTAGTGTAAAATGTTGCAGACTCCAAGAAGGCTTCTCAAAAATTGGTGATGTCCTGCAAGTGCACAGGGCTATTTTAGCAATTTCATGATAAGTAAAGTGTCGAACCCACAGGGAGCTAATAGGAAGGCACCACAATCCCCGCAACCACGCTATCCCTTAACACAATCATGTACACACCCAAGTCGGAGTTTGGAAATAGTCGAGTATATAAGTTGCTAGGGAATCTGAATAAAGGGTCTAAATACACTACGAACGAGAAGCTAAAAACAGGAATAAACACAGACTAAGTTAGTAGGACGGTGCTTGAGTAGTAAAGTGATCTCTAGGCTCCGAAGTCATCACTAAATATGACCCGCGCAACAAGTGTAGAGCAAATGCTCTCCATTATATCCTCTACCCACTCTTCATATGCATAAGTGGGCAGTTCTAGGTATAGAACATGTTCTAATCCAACATAGACTTCATGCCACATACACCACCAACCGTAGCTTCCCCACGCCCATTATCACATACGGTCAATTAAGGGTTTCCCCGTGGACGCAGCCAGATATGGGTTTACCTGAACTCCCCTATCAGTTTGCAAATACTAGGAATTGAGGCTTTCACTGTCACCTCGAATTACCTCAACATTCTAACATGTACAACAACAATAGTTCCTCCATGGCAAATTCACGGTAATAGTGCGAGCGAGGCCTCCTCTTAACACTCGTGAGAATACTTACTCAAACGTGAACAAGAGTGCTTTGTATCACATGGAAATAATTATTCTAATCGTAAAAGAGTTCATTCGTATCCTTGAGAACAAATACAACTACTCAAACATAAGGGAGAGGGTTAAGTTACAAGCTAGCATAGAGCCGGTGAAGGGAGAAGGCATGGCAGCGCCGGTGATGATGATGATGATGGCGGTGGTGGCGCCCATGGTCGTGATGACGGGGGCGGCGGTGGCGCCCATGGTCGTGATGATGGGGGGGCACCGATGGAGATGCCAGTGCGGTGGAGACGATACCGCTCCGAAAGCAGTGCTCACGGTGGTGGAGCCCTATGTTCTTCCTTTGAGCTTGTCCCTCTTCTATGCTGGATGGAGCAGCAATGGAGGTATAGATGGATGTGTTGCTGACGAATGATGATGATGGAGGCGGCAGCTAGGGTTGAAGATGATATATATGGCGCCTCCCTAGCCTCCTCCGTTGATGGCCTACATCCAATGGCTCTAGATGAGCCAAATCCTTTCCCAATATCTTATTTACGAGCGAAGTATCTTGCGGGGCCGAACATGGAAGAAATTAATGAAGAATCCTATCTGGAGAGGTAACTTTCGTACCCGATTTCATTCCATATGACTAGCCACGGTCGCATCGTACGTCGTCGTTTGCTCTGGTCCTCTTCAGCAAATTGGTCGTAATTTCTTCATACGAACTTAGAATTTGACGTTCTCGGGCTCGTTGGAATCGTATGAACGACACCGGTCCATTTTTGGTTTTATGTCTTGGTTTTGAGAACTTTGGAAAAATGACTTTTTCACTCTCCAAAACTGCTAAGTCTAGTACTGTAGGTCCTCCGTATTGAGCCCATACTTGGTCCTTTCATCGTGCTTAGACCTAGGTTGCTCCATAATACTTGTAGACATAACAAAATAAAGGAAACTAATAAAAACCAAATAAGATACTAAATGTACAATTCTCACAAGGGAAAGTAAAAACACCGGTAATCATGCATAATGGACTACTATTTGGTACAATGGGACATGATATATGAAGGGAACATGCAACAAATTATCTCTACAAATGCATAAAATATAGACTCCCCACACTTAAACCTTGCTCATCCTCGAGTAACAAGGTTGATTACCAAAAGCTTACTACTACAAACTCTAAAGCCTACATTGAACCAAACCCCAAGAGTGATATCCATGTTCATCATGCAAGCAAGCAAAAGTTAACCAGCAAGGGAGTTATACAAGTGATCCCCTTAGTTCCATTGCCATGGAGGTCAAGAAAGAGGAAATTGTTTTTGTGGAGACCAAATTGCCATTGCCAAAGGTTTAGAGAGAAGGTCAAAATTATGTTAAGAACAAAGCAATGACTATCATACACGAAAGAGATAATGCATCCGCGATTGCTTCAAAAACACCAACCCGAGGCATACCAAGTACAATAGCAAGATCATTTGTCCGTGTTATTCAACCTCTCAACTACCTATGCAACACTGAGAAAAATCCTATGCATGCCTCTCACTTGAGGGAAAAGTCGAAAATGGTTGGGGTTTTGAGAAGTAAAAATGAAGAAAGCCTTGCATCAACGCAGCTGGCCATTTAGGAAAGAGAGAAGGCCTTATGACAGATATCAATGCAAGGAGTAGGGATCTCCATGCAACTAGCATGCACACAGAGCTATGAATATGTGAAAGCTCCTCTATGGACAAAGTGGGGGTGCATCCAACTTGCTTGCTCATGAAGACCTCGAGCTTTTGAGGATGCTCGTTAGCGGAATATACAAGCAAAGTTCTATAGTGTAGGTTCCCAACTAGTATGAAACATGAAGCTCATGAAACTTTCTACTTTACAATGCATGAAGTGGTGCTACTTTGAAGCACAAGTGTATAATTAAAAGGATAATGGTATTTCTCCTTCTCTCATCCTCACCTTTTTCATTTTTCTCTTTTTTTGTGGCACCTCCGTGGTGCATCTTTTACTTTATCTCTCTCTTCTTCTTCTTATGGTAGGAGAAACACCTTACAAGGATGAATAATACACTTTACAATTACTCACTTCAACTGAATGTAATCATAACTCAAAAAATAAAAACGTGAGAGAAAATCAATATGATGAATGCCTCTGGCAGTGTACCAATATGTGCAATGATCCGACATAGCATAGACATCAAAAAACGGACAAGCCAAGAAAACATTGAGCTAAAAATACTGTGGTCATGTAAGGAAAATGAAAATATGTCTCTAATCATGTAATTTAATATGATGGTAGTGCATGGTGATATGCTCATAATGGTTATGAAAATGCCATATAGGTAGGTATGGTGGTTATTTTGTGGAGATGGGGTGTTTTATGTGTAGGAGAACAAGAGAAAGTCCTCCCATGGGTTTCGACGTACCTACGAAGTTTGCACCATGTCTCAATGTGAGAGTGGTCAATGCACGGTACCGACTAGCAATAAAATATGAATGGAAGTGCAAAGGCTTCGTACTTGCTTTAGTCAGAAAGAACTCAAATACTACACAAGAGTATCACAGTGTTATCTTGGATAAGACTCAAAAGCTAAGTACCCCGATAACAAAATTTCCACATGCTAAGTAAAACAAATGCAAAGAAAGCACGTCAAAACAGCAGGACACACTAATGCATGAAAACCATATGATCAAGAGCACTGCACAAGACACTACACATGAAAAAGTAACCTCCCCACACTTCAAACTTTTCATACTAAACTAGAGAAGATTATGAAAGTGAAAATAAAATGCAGTTATTAAAAGAGAGCGTGAGAAGTGGTTACCTCCCCAAGCTTAATACTAAGCAAGGGTTACAAACTTTTACCAATGAGGTGCATATGACCTCTCTTTTAATAGGCATGGACCTCCTTCATGGGATGTTCTTGTTGTGGTCTGGCGGTTGTCCTCCAATAGAACCCGCCAGAAAAGAACTAAAAAGAAAATGAGATATTTTTGTCCTTTTGTTGTTTTTCATATATTTTTAGCAAAAGGATTAGCATCACAAGTGATAATTTTTTGTCTCAACAAGATCGGTTCATCAACCTAAGTACCTCGCTTTAGTCAACAAACTAAGTCTAGAAGTCAATTTCACTCCTAGGTTGGATGAAATATGTCTGAGGTAAGATATGAAACATGAGTGTGCAGCTCTGTAACATCCCAATTTTCAATTTGGATGTCATACATAGGTCATCATATGCATAACATATTTTATTTGCATATTTGGTTGTGATCCTAGAAATCTTAAGCAACTCAAGGACCCAAGGAGAGAGTTGGGGATTTCACAAGTTTTCATATTTGAATTTTCTCAAATTTGAAAAAAGGATCAGTTTGGTTTTAATAATTTTTCTCTCCAATTATTTCCAATATTTAAAATAAAAGAGAGAAGGTAATATGACTTCTTCAAAAGAAAGGAATATTGGAGTAGAAATTTAAAAAATCAAATTTATATTTTATTTGAATTACAAAAATATGCATATGTGAAAATTGCATTTTTAGGCCAGAAAAATGTTCACTTTGTTCTAAATATTAGGTTTAGACGGTGAAAATTGTTTCTGGTATTTTTAGATTTTTTTATTTCTTTATTAGGATATTTCTTTAGGCGAAATTTTATTAAAAAAACTTCCCGCCAGACTGGGCCGAAGGCCCAGCCGAGCAGGCCGGCCCACTCCATGCCGCCTTCCTCCCGAGCGGGAGAAGACCGAGTCGCCGCCGCCGCCGAGTCTGGCCGAGGCACGCCTCACGGTCCGACCCGGCGCCCCTCCCGCAAGGCAGCCGCCGCCTCCTTGCCCTTTAAAAGCGCTGGACCCGGCCCCTCTCCCTCAACTCTCCCCGCACCGCCGCAGCCGCCGCCGCCGCCCGCCTGCTATTACCGCCGCCCGCACTTGCCGCCGCCGCCTGCTGTTGCCGCCGTCGCCACCCCGCCGCCTCGCGCCGCTACCACCGCGCCGCCTCGCCGGAGTCCCGCCTCCGCCGTTGACCCCGCCGACATCGTGAACCGGTATAAAACCGCCCGGTTCGCCGGTTCGTTTAGGGTTTTTTTGGTTCTTTGGTTTACATCGGTTTACTTTTAGGGTTAGGTTTTCTCGGATTTTACGTTCAGTTTTAATTTGCGGACGTTCGTCCATTAGTACTCAGTAGCGAACGTTTATGTTCATTGGGGTCTCATAGCGAACGTTCGTTCGTTAGGGTTTTCCTTTTTATTTTATTTTTGGCCAGGGACCTATCCATGATTACTTTTATCACATATTAGTCTCTGGTCTTCAAACCATCGCAACTTTTTGCTCGCTTGTCCAAATCCAGTGAAACCAACGCCAAAATCTTCTTCTTGTTCCCCTCTTTCCAGATAATCAACTTGAACATGGTTTTGACAATTTAAAATTTGGTTTCAAGCATATTTGATTTTGAACTTCTTTTGATTGTAGTTTGAGTTTCGTAGCTCCGATTTGATTGATTCTTTTTGCAAATCGAAGCTCTTCAGTTGAACTTTCAGTTTGGATATTTTCATCTGAGTTTTACCCTTGAATCCCATGCTTCATTGTTTATGTATGTTATTATTTCTTCACGAAAGAATTTCGGAGTGCGAAGCGTGCTACAACGAGTCACTAGGGTTTTCAGATCGTCAGCAAGACAAGTAACACTTTGGTCATACCCCTTATTACCCAGTTTTTATGCATTAGTTCAATCCTCAAGCACTGCATGGTTAGGACTTGAATACTTGTGGGTACTGGGAAGTAATGATGAGGTAGTACCCATTGCCTTTATTTTTCAAACCCTGGGAGGTACTTCTACGTTATGCTTATACTGCTATGCTATGCTCGTAGACGTGGTTTTGTTTGAGTGATCCATGACAGATGTGAGAGTTTTAATTAATGGTTAAACTTAAGGTGGCTACTTTAATACACATCTAGGTGGATTGGTTGAGGCACCCTGGAGCACCCAATGGTTGTCTGGGCACCTGGAGCAATCCAGTGTTGTCCTGGGATATCCCGGAGTACCCGTGTGATCATCCTACAGTTTGCCATCCAGGCTCAAAGGGATCATAAGATTATTCATGCTGGAAACTTCCATGTGCAACCACGCGCCATTATGGGCTCTGGCATAGTTGAGTATGTTGTGTGACCTCTTTCAGTGGTAGGCTAGCAGATGTATGGGGTGTAGGTGGTACTATCTACCTAGAGTAAAGAGTTAATTCTTCTGAAAGACTGTGTCTCGGTCATCCGTTTCTCAAACACCAGGTAGTGCGAGAAATCCAACGGAGGAGATCGAGTCTTGTGGGTAAAAGTGTGCAAACCTCTGCAGAGTGTATAAACTAATCATAGTTAGCTGTGTCCCCAATTATGGACATCTTGAGTATCTGGTACTTGAATTATTGGTTCGATCTCATCACTCTATTTAATTAATTTATTGGGTTGATGATTATTTAATTCGGGATTGAGTTGGAGGAACCTTCTCAATGTTTTCAACAAACTTTGTAGTTAAATAAAATATATTCCTTTGTTGTAGGGGAAAACTAGCTTTCTGCAAAAATAACCATAGAGCCTCCACCAGCCAAATATGCATATAGTTATAGCTGCTACATGTTCATTGCTCTATAGTGTTATTTTGCCAGCATATTCCATGTGTTGACCTACACAGGCTGCAACGTATTATGTTGCAGAGTTTTCAGACGAAGAGTAAGGTGCGCTAGGTCATTGTCGTGCACTTAGCTATGCCGTTGGAGTTGATGGACTCATTTTACCTTTGAAGCTTCCGCTGTTATCTTAATTAAATGGCCTTCAGCCATATCATTGTAATAAGTTATCTCTTTGAGACATTCGATGTAATAAGTGTGTGAATGAACTCTGTTATAAATCCTTCAAGTACTGTGTGTGTCAGCATTGCCGATCCAGGGATGACACTCATACACAGAGATTTGACCGTCTGAGGTCGGATCGCTACAAGATGGTTTAAGAGCACACGCTAACTGTAGGACGTGACCACTAAGATAAGCGATAGGACACTCTTCTCTACTCATTTCTGACTCTTCTCCACTTTCTACTCTATAGATGGCGGACCCAAGGAACAAGTTTGCTCAACCGGATGAAGACACCCCTTTTGGACGACACTTGAAGGAGGCCACTAGATACCTGAACATCGGAATATGAATCTTCATCGGGACCTACACCGCCACTCTACCGGAAGAAGAGCGCTGGACAATTCGAGTACATGTCCTAGGAAGGACATTCACACCAGTCACAGAGCCCATAGAGTTTTCCTTTGATGCACCAACCTGAAGTGTGACACCCGGGTAATTAAGCTACAGTAACCCCCTCCTAATTATGCCACGTCACCTCGGTTACTATTGATAAAATCGCATTGATTCAAAACCGATTAAAATTCAAATTCAAAATCAAGGCAAACAACAAAAGTTTTCAAATGTTAAAACTAAAATGTCCGGGTTGTGACAAATATTGCATAGGTAGGTATGGTGAAGAACCCATATTTAAATAAAATATTTAAATGCACGATAGTAGATAAAACCGCGGAAAAACAATTATTTAAATGCTTTTAAATATTAAACAAATATTTAGAGTATTCCAAAAAATTGTAACTTGGAGGTCTAGCTCAACGCATTGCCTAATATAGGTGTGCCATATTTCATGCTCAACTAAATTAGCTTAGTTTATAAATGAAGACAAAACAATAAAGAAAATAAGAAACATCAAAGTATAAAAGGGAAAGGCCTAACTACTACTGTGTTAGTGGGCTCTAGTGGCACTTTGCACCTTGGCCCATCTAGCAATAATAGCCAGCCCAACCCTGCTGGCATATCCTTGCACCTCCAGTTACACGAGCAGAGGAGCCGGGGCACGCATCCATGGTGCCCTGGCCACATGTCTGCCATCCCCGGCACCCCCTGGCGGATAAAAGCGACGCCGTTGACCCCCGAGCAACCTTAGCCCCCAGTTACCCCACTCCCTCGCTCGCCATCGCCGTCTTGCTTGTGCCCGAGTACGTCGTCGCCGTGGCCGAGCTCAACCGCATGGCTATCGTGCTCCCAGGCGCGTGATACACTGTCAAGAAGCCTCCTCGTCATCGTCTCCTTCGTCTTCATTGCTGGATCGAGGCCAACATGACGCATCACCATCGCTGCGTCGGTCGTCTTCAACCTAGGTGCCGCGCCGTCTGCCGCCATCGATCTGCGTCACCTTGTCCATCCCGCCATCCCGGCCTCCCCGAGGAGGCCACCGACCTCCACTGTGAGCTCTGCATCGTTTCCCCCCTCTCCTCTTTTTGTTTCCTCTGTCGTATGCTCCCATCCCACCGCAAGGGCCAAGCTCTGCTCGCTATGCGCCTGCCTGCGTTCCCGTCGTGCCCTGCCTCATGCCCGCGCGCCCGAATGTGGCCCTGCCACTGCTGCTGCGCGCGCGCTCCATCCCCTGCCCGCGCCCTCGCCCGGCCAACCTCGCACTGGCTGCTACTTGTTTGCGCTGCCGCCGCCCCTGCCGACGCGCGCCGGCGCTGCGGTTGTTGCTCTATAGCTTTTGCCGCTCGCTGCACCCGGCCACTGCTCGGTGAGGCCGCCCCGGCCAGAGCTCAGCCTACTGCTGCCGCTACCTCCCTCTCCGCGTGCCCGCTGCCGTCCTCGTCCTGCTCGTGCCCGCGCTAGCCACGCCTGCGCCCGCCTTCCTCTGCGCCCGTACGCCCGCTCGCTCACTGCTTCTACTCCCTGTGCGGCCGCCGACGCTGCCGCAGCTGTGCCCGCCGGCGCCAGGTAGCGTCCGCTGCCACTCCCCGCCACGCCCCGGCCCTAACTGCGGCCGCCCGCATGTTGTCGCGCCACGCTCAGGCCTCGCCTCCGCCTGCACGCGCCCTCCTGCGCTTGCCGTGCTCGCGCCACGCCGTTGCCCACCATTGCTCTGCCTATACTACTACTATGCTACTAGTTACTGTAGGTGCTAGATAGCTAGCTTTTCTAATTCTACACTGACTAACCCCCTAGGCAGCCCCTAACCAATGACTAAACAACTGTTAAGAGGAGTAAAAATATTATGGGCAGGTAGTACACTTGACAAGCTCCAAGTTATCCCATTGGACCAAATTCAAATAAGGCACGGATTAAATCCTATGAAAATAACAAAAGTCTATATTCTGTTAACAGAAAAGATTGAAAATAGAGTTATTGCGGTAGTTAATTTGGGGCAGAAAATAAATAGGATACATGGATCTAATAGAGATGTAATTGATACCATATTGTAGATCATGGAAAATTGATCAATATTGGTATAAGGCACTAACCCATAGGATGAATAGAACACTAGGTATAGCCTTTACAAAACAACTAGGTGATGTTTAAAATTGGGGACTTAGCCAATTCTCACAGATTTCAGAATATGTTTAAAACTTTGAAAAATCGTAGAAATTAATCCGTAACTCGGATGAAAAGGTTTTCTACATGAAAGTTGCTCAGTAAAATTCAATGAATCCGAATGTGTGGTCCATTCATTTGTCACGTGCCCCTAGCATGCTGAACATGGAACATTCCCTCTCCGGTCATCTATCTGACAAAGGTCCGAAACTGGGAAAACATTCCCAGTTGAATTCCCCCTTCACCTATATCGTGCAGCACTTCGTTAGGTTGACCCTCGTTCTGCTTTTCGTCATGTCATGCTTTATGATGCTTTGTTTGCTTTATATTTACTAGAACAAATGCCCGTGCATTGCAACGGGAGACAAAAATCCCTCTTTACAAATGCAATGGCTAACATCATGAGACACGATGATATCGACAAACTCCTTGAAATCCTCCACATTGTCGCATGAGAAACAACATAATATGAGGAGTGTTGTACCAAGATCACTCATATTTCTATGATATAACAGAGAAAAGTGCGAAGTTTGAGTCGCACACAATAGGAACTCCGAGTCTGATTCCTTGTACTTTGGTGACGGGTGCTTGTGAGTTGATCAGAAAAATAAGAGTAAAGATGTTTTCTATTCTCGGAAAAATATAGCACATGACCAACAAAAAATGGACACCTTTTTATTGTTATTTAGACATATTTGTTTGCGTGTGTTGTACGTAATATTTTTCTCTTGAGCTAAAATTTTTTGGTATGTCAAATATTAGGATTACAATATCATATCTTAATTCTTGACGTCAACAATTTTGATATAAAGAAGTGGTTCAACCGTGGAATATGCACCTAAACAAAACAACTACCTATTCAGTTACAAATGAAGCGGTCCAACAAATTTAGACACAAAAGAAGAAATTCATCGGCCTCGACCATGTAGGTAAATTATGATATTATTGCACCAAACTGCATGATCTGGGCATGGTGATGATGATCCGATTGCATGGTCCGGTCATGTCCTCCGTGGGTGATGTTGTGTAAGCCGTGCGTTCGTACATCCCATTAATTTTTTGAATAATTCCCCCACAAAAAATATCTTTTTGAATAACTCAAAATCTTGATCGGCCATGATCTCAGTTTTTTTCTAGTGCAAAGACATCTAATTTCATATATGCTCATGGTTTTTTTTGTATGTGCTCAAGTCTCTACTTGCATGTTCCATAAAAAATTTGTATGCATGTTTTTTTATATATTTCTGACTCATAATGGAGTGTGGCCGTACATGTTCTTTGTTCCAAATACGGTTTCTCCATATACGTGCTCCCCAACACGACATCGACCTTTTTCTTTCAAAGATGGAATCATTCTTGAGTCCTCAATGATCATGGCCGATCCCTTTCTTTTTTGCCTCATCTTCCCGCACCCTCATTCTTTGTTTTTTTATCACATCTGAAATCCCTCGTTGAAAGGGAGCGAGGTGTGACTATTTAATTGGTTAATCAGCATTGTATTCTCATATGTTGCGATCCAGCTTAGTCCAGAATTTATTTGTATCGGCCGCCTAGGACTATTTGACAGGCGTGAAAGCTTTTGTTTAAACACAAACACATCGTAGCTCAATTGGCAACGGCTTGTCAGGTTTGATGTTGAGGTTGTGAGTTCGATCCACTTGCTAGCAGTTTTTTGTGCCTTCTTTTATACAGAAGTTGGCCGTAGGCCCCATATATAGTACCACCCCTTATGTGTAGAAAATAATATAGGTGAAAAAAGTTGAAAGCGTAAATTCATGGGAAGAAAGCGTATTGTGACGGTGAACCCAAGGAGTCAGCCATGCTTTATTATTAGGGATAGATTGTTTCTTCCCCCTCTTCTTTTCGGTAGACTCCGAGACCGCTGCTGGTACCCCCGATCGACTATGTTTTTGACGACCCCTTCTTGCCAGAGCAATCAGGCAAGCCCCCCCTGATCACCAGATATTGCCTATTCTTCTCTCTACTGCTTGCATTAGAGTAGTGTAGCATGTTACTGCTTTCCATTAATCTCATTCTGATGCATAGCCTGTCCTTACTACTACTGTTGTTACCTTTACCTGCAATCCTAAATGCTTAGTATAGGATGCTAGTATTTCATCAGTGGCCCTACATTCTTGTCCGTCTACCATGCTATACTACCGGGTCGTGATCACTCGGGAGGTGATCACGGGTATATACTATACATAGTATATTATACCTGATACATGTGGTGACTAAAGTTGGGTCGGCTCGTAGAGTACCCGCAAGTGATTCCGATGTGGGGGGGGGGGTGAAGGGGCAGGTGGTTCCATCCAGGTAGTGGTGGGCTTGGGTTCCCAACGGACCCCGACTGTTACTTTGTGGCAGAGCGACAGGGCAGGTTGAGATCATCTAGGAGAGAGGTGGGCCTGGCCCTGGTCGGCGTCCGCGGTTACTTCAAAATAACACGCTTAACGAGATCTTGGTATTTGATCCGAGTCTGGCCACTAGCCTATACGCACTAACCAACTACGCGGGAACAATTATGGGCACTCGATGTCGTGGTATCAGCCGAAGCCTTCTTGACGTCAGCGACTGAGCGGCGTGCACTGGATTGGACTAGAACGCCTGCTCTTGCATTAGGGAGGTTCGGTCTGTTTCCGGCCACCCTCGCAACATGTAGGTGTGCAATGGGCGATGGGCCCAGACCCCTGCGCCATAGGATTTAGACCGGCGTGCTGACCTCTCTGTTGTGCCTAGGTAGGGTTGCGACGTGTTGATCTTCCGAGGCCGGGCATGACCCAAGAAAGTGTGTCCGGCCAAAGGGGATCGAGCGTGTTGGGAAATGTGGTGCACCCCTGCAGGGAAGTTTATCTGTTCGAATAGCCGTGTCGCTCGGTAAAAGGACGATCCGGAGTTGTACCTTGACCTTATGACAACTAGAACCAGATACTTAATAAAATACACCCTTCCAAGGGCCAGATACAACTCGGTGATCGCTCTCTCACAGGGCATCGAGGGGAGGATCGGCGGGTAGGATTATGCTATACGATGATACTTAGTGAACTTACCATCTACTATCTTCTATATACTTCAAGATGGAGGCAGCCAGAAGCATAGTCTTCGATAGGACTAGCTATCCCCCTCTTATTCTGGCATTCTGCGGTTCAGGCCACAAATACTACCCATTTCCTTGATACCAATGCATATGTAGTGTAGATCCTTGCTTGCGAGTACTTTGGATGAGTACTCACGGTTGCATTTCTATTTCTTTTTCCCCCTTTCCCGGTTATTGCGATCATATGATGGAGTCCAGGAGCCATAGTATCCCGAGGATGATTCTACGTGGAGTTTGACTTCGAGGAGTAGTTAGGAGGTCCCAGGAAGGAGGCCCCGCCTTTTCGATCGTTGCTACTTTTGTGCTATCCTTCTTAAGGCAATCTTGTTTAACTTATGTTTGTACTCAGATATTGTTGCTTTCGCTGACTCTTGTCTCTTCAAGCATTTGTATTCGAGCCCTCGAGGCCCCTGGCTTGTAATATAAAGCTTGTATTATTTTAATTTGTGTCTAGAGTTGTGTTGTGATATTTTCTCGTAAGTCCTTGATCTTGATCATACACATTTGCGTGTATGATTAGTGTACGGTCAAATCGGGGGAGTCACAAGTTGGTATCAGAGCCGACTGCCTGTAGGAATCCCCCTTCAAACTCCTTGGCCGAAGTTGAGTCTAGTCATTGTGAAACTTTTACTAACATGCCTGTGTGGCTTACGGTCCCACAACGCCATTGGGTGGTAGTAGGATCTTTTATTCCTTGTATATACTCTAGGACTCTGATCGCTCTTCTATTCGGGTTAAAATGGTTTTACTAAATCTAACATTAGGATCTCGTGATCACATCCACCCCGGGAGCCCCTTACTATAGATGATTGCCTGATGCACCAGAAGATTGTGAAGATACTCTCCGATGTTTTCCCGAGACCCTTGTGCCTTTAGCCGTTGCAATTCCCTACCGCCAATAAATCCCTATGGATAAATACATACACCTGCGTTCTTACTTTTATTCCCAGTTGGACTTGTTATTACTAGATACCTCGAACTTCTCTCTATTGCTTCGAGAAAACCTTGTGCTTACTGCCTTGTAGTTTCTTGTCACCTGAATACACTTACAAATTAATCCTCACACTTACCGAGGATTTGTTTCTCCAGAGTTGTTCATGTGTTCATAGAAGTCTACGAAATGCTATTCAATCTTCCGAAAATCCTCAACAACCTATTTCTCTTGAAATTCTTGCTTGCTTGCATTATGATTAATCCCATAAGTCTGGTAGTCATATTGGCATTCTTTGTCATTATCATTTTGAGTTTGTTGATTCAGTATGTTGTGAATGCTCACAATCCTCAACCAGATCCTAGAATTCATCCTTCTGGCTCAGGCACCATTTTGAGCATGAGATGGTTCTCGATCAATCAACTGCCATCGATTGTACCCCTAAGTCTATTCAAATTATCCATCCTTTATCAGAGCGTTTATTTCTGATCCCTTGATTTGGAAATCTGAATTCCCCTTTGCATTTGAGCTTGAATTAGTTAGTTGTTTCTATAATCGGATCTCTTTGCATTCTTTCTACTTCTGGTTGAGTACCGATGCTCACATCAGATCCCTTATGGACCACCAGATCCTTTGTTGGATTTTTTCCGACACTATCCTTCATATTCATTAACCTAGTGAGCCTTTCATCGGATACATAATGCCTTTGGTAAATTGTATCCCCTGCTTTTGTCAACCATGCTCTGCTCCCGAGCTTGAGTTATTTGCTCCTGGAGTTTGTGGTATGTGTTCATAAGATGCCCCGATGGGTTAAACCTATGCCTTCCATACTCTGTGTGAACCTGAAAGATTCACGGGTCATACTTATCTGGTATTTCACCAGGTAAAACTTTCAATAACTAATGTCATTTTCTAAAAGCGAGAGGTGAATGGAAGGTTATACATTGAAGAAGTGGGAGTCAACCTTGAACTTTGTGTTCATGCCCATGGACACGATGTATATCCTATCATGGAAGCTTCTTGTAATAATAACTATTCCCTTGATATAATATCATTTGGTATCTTGAATTGATCCTTTGCAATCGTGGTTCCGATCATATTTTCTCCTTGATTCCATTTCTCAGACAAGTTAAAGCACTTGTCTTCTGTAGATCAATACACCTCTGCAACCTATATTATGTTCTACCTTCGAGTATTACCCCGTGGTATCTCAATAATATCACAGAACCATATTACTTCTTATGAGTTCTTCTTCAAGTATTATTTCTCATCAATTCCAATTTTTCCCTAGGGTCTGAGTTGTTAGACACTCAGGGACACCGATAGTGAATCAAGTCTGTAATCCAATTTATTAACTCTAAGTAATTTTCGTTGCTTATGAGTTTAATAATCCTTCAAGTCATTTCTAGCCCGATCAGCTATATCATTATCGTGCTAAATTTTAATTGTGCTACCGGGTCCTTCTCGGAGCAAATTTTTTGACGATGAGCTAATCTTACATCGATCTTCCTCGTCATATCATTTCTCCTTGAACATCAAACTTGATTTCGAGTTTGTGTCGTACCCTCGGTTCCGTTAACCTTTCGCTTCATCATCATTTGACTTGATGGCATAGCTGACTGATTACATCTTCATGAAATCTCTCGACAACTATGTCGTGATGATCATCAACAGTCGGAGCTCTTCCAAGATATATATCGAATTCTTGACGAGAAATACCATCATTTCCCCTCAATGATTTGTGTTAGCATCGACCACTTTATTGCCTTCCGTTCAACACCAACTTGTTCGTGTTTTGTGTTATACCTTAAGATCCTTGCTACCCGGCATTTGTTCTTCTTTACCTTGGAAGTATTACCATCTTTTATGTCAAGAAAGTCATGAGAATTTCACCACCTCTTAAGAGATCTTGATACAGGTGATACTTCTTGCCATATCCGATCATTCCTTGGTCCCCGTGTTGTTTCTAACCGGAAAACCGACAATTGAACTATGATGTGCGACTTCAAAACTTCTAGCAACCCTATTGCTTTGAATTTAATGGTTGATATTTCATTCTTAGACCATTGGTTATCGAATCACCATTCTAACATTGATCATGCTACCTAAGCCCATATTTTAGGTGCACCTTTAAATCAATGTTTAACTGTGTATGTTATCCTCGAGCATACCTCATTATATCATTTGATCTGACAAATGTTATCTCCTTGTTCAAATACTGGTGGAAATCCATTTTTGGAAATCTCGATTCATTGCCGCTAAGTTCATCAGCCACCTCCTCATCATCTCATTGGTTAATGATGAACTTTTGTTTTGGAACTTGCTTCTATAGTTCATTTCCTGAGAATCTTATAATGTCATCTTGTCCATTTGTGTTGCACCTCTTCTTCTCAGGCAACCTGAGTCTGGGGTATACTGACACCAATCGGACTTAAACCTCGGTCAGATATGATGGTTGGAACATATTTCCAAGAGTTATAACATTGGTCTTTAACCCGATAAGGTGATGTCATCCTAACACACCTGCCCAGAGGTCCTATTATTATAGTTTCCTTTTTAGCAAGGTTAGCCATTCTTCCATGAGGAAATTGTAAGACTTATTCTATAAGTTGTTCCTGATGGATCCTTTGTGTATCCAAAGTCTGACCTTGCTTGAAGACCATGTCAATGCTATCTCGAAGCATGTCTGTGGTACTTTGATTTTCAATAAGAACATTCGGAGCACAGTGCAACAATTTCCTTATCAATTATCCAAACACCGTCCTATGGGTAATGGCATGAAATTTCTCTCCCCTTTCCTAAAGGGTTTTCTACGTTATATCATGTCATGGATATCATGATCTGCTTGCCCTTGGAAAGAATATACCCCTGAAATATGTGTTTAAACACATTTTCCTTTTCATATGTTTTGTTTAATCTTTCTTGTGATCTATATGATCTAAGCAGTAATAATTCACTGCTTATGTAAACACCTCAGTGTACAACTCTGTCGATAAGACCCTGTTACTATTGTTCATGACCTTTCGGTAACCATCGATGGACGACAACTTTGCCTATTGGTCCGCCTCGTTTCAACGAGCAGGAAAATGGTTCTCTTTGTCCCTCGCCCTTGGTACCAACGTTGTTACCAACATAACTGACAGGCTATCCTCTGACATGCCTTACTACCATGACCATTCAATATGTCAGCGCCCTTTCTACTTTTAACCCACATGATGGGCCCATAACCCACAATTCCACAGGATCGAAACCTGACTCTTCTATTTATCCCAGTTTCCAAAATTATTCCTCGCGCTTGGCTTTGTTGATAATTCATGAGCCACCTTCCTTGAGATGATCTATTCTAGTTTTAGCTACAATACTTATTCAGTTCCTCTTAATCCCTCTCACATTCTATTTCAGGCATCGAATGTTTGCCTACCCGCTTGAAAATTCTCATGTCTACTATCATTTCTCTTGATGTATTTTCCGAGTTCCAACTCGAGAGATACTCATATGTTCATTCATGGGTTAACCCCAGATGAATACCCTCTTAGCACTCTATAGTTGCCGAGCTACCCTTACCTACTCGTCAGTATGATGGGATTCCCGAAGAAAGGATGACGACATCATCATCATGACCTGAAGCCGAGAAATGAAGACATCAACATAATGGATCGACCTCTTCGAGAAGAACAACCAAGACTGAGAACACTCGCTAGGATTTCGTAACCAGAACCTCACCCCCTTACGCCTCCTAAATCTTGGGACGAGATTTCTTGTAGTGGAGGAGAGTTGTGATACCCGGGTAATTAAGCTACAGTAACCCCCTCCTAATGATGCCATGTCACCTTGATTACTATTGATAGAATCGCGTTGATTCGAAACTGATTAAAATTCAAATTCAAAATCAAGGCAAACAACAAAAGTTTTCAAATGTTAAAACTAAAATGTCTGGGTTGTGACAAATATAGCATAGGTAGTTATGGTGAAGAACCCATATTTAAATAAAATATTTAAATGCATGGTAGTAGATAAAATCGTAGCAAACAATTATTTAAATGCTTTTAAATATTAAACAAATATTTAGAGTATTCCAAATAAATTATAACTTGGAGGTCTAGCTTAGCGCACTGCCTAATATAGGTGTGCCATATTTCATGCTCAACTAAATTAGTTTAGTTTATAAAAGAAGGCAAAACATTAAAGAAAAATAAGAAACATCAAAGTATAAAAGGAAAAGGCCTAACTACTACTGTGTTAGTGGGCTCTAGTGGCACTTTGCACCTTGGCCCATCTGGCAACAATAGCCAGCCCAACCCAGCTGACATATCCTTCCACCTCCAGTTACAGGAGCAGAGGAGCCGTGGCAGGCATCCACGGTACCCTGGACACATGTCGGCCATCGCACCCCCTGGCGGATAAAAGCGACGCCGTTGACCCCCGAGCAACCCTAGCCCCCAGTTCCCCCACTCCCGCGCTCGCCATCGCCATCTTGCTTGCGCCTGAGTACGTCGTCGCCATGGCCGAGCTCAACCGCATGGCTATCGTGCTCCCAGGCGCGTGATACACTGTCAAGAAGCCTCCTCGTCATCGTCTCCTTCATCTTCGTTGTTGGATCGAGGCCAACATGCTGCATCGCCGTCGCTGCGTCGGTCGTCTTCAACCTCGGTGCCGCGGCGTCCGCCGCCATCAATCTGCGTCACCTCGTCCATCCCGGCCTCGCAGAACACGCCACCGACCTCCACTGTGAGCTCCGCACCGTTTCCCTCCTCTCCTCTTTTTGTTTCCTCTGCCGTATGCTCCCATCCCACCGCGAGGGCCGAGCTCCGCTCACTGTGCGCATGCATGCGTTCCCGTCGTGCCCTGCCTCACGCTCGCGTGCCCGCGTGTGGCCCTGCCGCTGCTGCTGTGTGCGAGCTACATCCCCTGCCTGCGCCCTTGTCCGGCCAACCTCGCGCTGGCTTCTACTTGTTTGCGCTGTCGCCGACACGCGCCGGCGCTGCGGTTGTTGCTTAGTAGCTTTTGCCGCTCGCTGCACCCGGCCACTGCTCGGTGAGGCCGCCCCGGCCAGAGCTCAGCCTACTACTGCCGGTACCTCCCTCTCCGCGTGCCCGCTGCCGTCCTTGTCTTGCTCGTGCCCGCGCTAGCTGCGCCCGCGCCCGCCTTCCTCTGCGCCCGCACACCCACTCGCTCAATGCTGCAGCTCCCTGTGCGACCACCGATGCTGCCGCAGCTATGCCCACCGGCGCCGGGCAGCGTCCGCTGTCACTCCCCGCCGCGCCCCGGCCCTAACTCCTGTCGCCCGCATGCTGTCGCGCCGTGCTCAGGCCTCGCCTCCGCCTGCACGCGCCCTCCCGCGCTTGTCGTGCTCGCACCACGCCGTTGCCCACCATTGCTCTGCCTATACTACTACTATGCTACTAGTTACTGTAGGTGCTAGATAGCTAGCTTTTTTAATTCTACACTAACTAACCCCCTAGGCAGCCCATAATCAGTGACTAAACAACTGTTAACAGGAGTAAAAATATTATGGGCAGGTAGTACACTTGACAAACTTCAAGTTATCCCATTAGACCAAATTCAAATAAGGCACAGATTAAATCCTATGAAAATGACAAAAGTCTATATTCTGTTAACAGAAAAGACTGAAAACAGAGTTATTGCGGTAGCTAATTTAGGGCAGAAAATGAATAGGATACATGGATCTAATAGATATGCAATTGATACCATATTGTAGATCATAGAAAATTGATCAATATTGGTATAAGGCACTAACCCATAGGATGAATAGAACACTAGCTATAGCCTTTACAAAACAACTAGGTGATGTTTAAAACTAAGGACTTAGCCAATTTTCATAGATTTCAGAATATGTTTAAAACTTTGAAAAATCGTAGAAATTAATCCGTAACTCGGATGAAAAGGTTTTCTACATGAAAGTTGCTCAGAAAAATTCAATGAATCCGAATGTGTGGTCCATTCATTTGTCACATGCCCCTAGCATGCTGAACATGGAACATTCCCTCTCCGGTCATCTATCTGACAAAGGTCCGAAACTGGGAAAACATTCCCAGTTGAATTCCCCCTTCACCTATATCGTGCAGCACTTCGTTAGGTTGACCCTCGTTCTGCTTTTCGTCATGTCATGCTTTATGATGCTTTGTTTGCTTTATATTTATTATTTCTTCCCCCTCTTCTTTCTGGTAGACTCCGAGACCGCTGCTGGTACCCCTGATCGACTATGTTGTTGACGACCCCTTCTTGCCAGAGCAACCAGGCAAGCACCCCCCCCCTTGATCACCAGATATTGCCTATTCTTCTCTCTACTGCTTGCATTAGAGTAGTGTAGCATGTTACTGCTTTCCGTTAATCCTATTCTGATGCATAGCCTGTCCTTGCCACTACTGTTGTTACCTTTACCTGCAATCCTAAATGCTTAGTATATGATGCTAGTATTTCATCAGTGGCCCTACATTCTTGTCACTCTGCCATGCTATACTACCAGGCCATGATCACTCGGGAGGTGATCACGGGTATATACTATACATATTACACCTGATACATGTGTTCACTAAAGACGGGTCGGCTCGTAGAGTACCCGCAAGTGATTCCGACGTGGGGGGCTGAAGGGGTAGGTGGTTCCATCCAGGTAGTGATGGGCCTGAATTCCCGACAGTCCCTGACTGTTACTTTTTGACGGAGCGACAGGGCAGGTTGAGATCACCTAGGAGAGAGGTGGGCCTGGCCCTGGTCGGCGTCCGTGGTTACTTCAAAATAACATGATTAACGAGATCTTGGCATTTGATCAGAGTCTGGCCACTGGCCTATACGCACTAACCAACTACGCGGGAACAGTTATGGGCACTCGACGTTGTGGTATCAGCCGAAGCCTTCTTGACGTCAACGACTGAGCGGCGCGTGCCGGATTGGACTGGAACGCCTGCTCTTGTATTAGGGAGGCTAGGTCTGTTTCCGACTGCCCTCGCTACATGCAGGTTTGTAATGGGCGATGGGCCCAGACCCCTGCGCCATAGGATTTAGACCGGCATGCTGACCTCTCTGTTGTGCCTAGGTAGGGTTGCGACGTGTTGATCTTCCGAGGTCGGGCATGACCCAGGAAAGTGTGTCCGGCCAAAGGGGATTGAGCGTGTTGGGAAATGTGGTGCACCCCTACAGGGAAGTTTATCTGTTCGAATAGCCGTGTCCCTCGGTAAAAGGACGACCCGGAGTTGTACCTTGACCTTATGACAACTAGAACCAGATACTTAATAAAATACACCCTTCCAAGGGACAGATACAACCCGATGATCGCTCTCTCACAGGGCGACGTGGGGAGGATCACCGGGTAGGATTATGCTATACGATGATACTTGGTGAACTTACCATCTACTCTCTTTTATATGCTTCAAGATGGAGGCGGCCAGAAGCGTAGTCTTTACTAGGACTAGCTATCCCCCTCTTATTCTGGCATTCTGCGGTTCAGTCCACAAATACTACCCATGTCATTGATACCAATGCATATGTAGTGTAGATCCTTGCTTGCGAGTACTTTGGATGAGTACTCACGGTTGCTTTGCTATTTCTTTTCCCCCTTTCCCGGTTATTGCGATCATATGATGGAGTCCAGGAGCTAGAGGATCCCGAGGATGATTCTGCGTGGAGTTTGACGTCGAGGAGTAGTTAGGAGGTCCCAGGCAGGAGGGCTCGCCTTTTTGATCGTTGCTACTTTTGTGCTAGCCTTCTTAAGGCAATCTTGTTTAACTTATGTCTGTACTTAGATATTGTTGCTTTCGCTGAATCTTGTCTCTTCGAGAATTTGTATTCGAGCCCTCGAGGCCCCTAGCTTGTAATATAAAGCTTGTATTATTTTAATTTGTGTCTAGAGTTGTGTTGTGATATCTTCCCATGAGTCCTTGATCTTGATCGTACACATTTGCGTGTATGATTAGTGTACGGTCAAATCGAGGGCGTCACATGGAGTCTAGGAAAGAGCATGGCAGCTCACATCGCCATGGGACACATCGGCAAAGTTTACCACGAGGATCTTAAGGACACCATCTACTAGATATGTGGACGCCGAGATGAGCAATGGGAGATGATTTGCACTAGGAGGGACAAGTCCATTGCAGCCTACATCCGGGAGTTGAACCAACACATTCATCGTCAGGAGAACCAGATGTGCGCCAGCATGATAGACCCGAAGAAGGTGATGACCAAGAACATGGAGCTAGAAGAGGAACTCAAGTCTACACGCGATGGATATGAAGAGGAAATTGCAGTACTACTGGAGAAGAATGAAGACCTGAAGAAGAAGCTAGGAATATTCATGGGAGACCCTGCGCCAGGAGGTGATGACCATCCCAAAGACTACATCATCATCGACGACACCGACTCCGACCGTGACAATGATGATGATTATGAAGACGAAGCTGGAGCAGATATCATGGAGTCTTCTTCCGATCAAAATTTCTAGTCGACCACCATATTATCAGTAGAACCAGTCTCGTGTAAGCGTACGCGTAATGTCGGTCTGGGCCGCTTCATCCAACAATACCGTCGAATCATGAATCAACTAGTGACGGCAAGCAATATGTATATACCCACGCCCACAACTCCTTTGTGTTCAACTCATGCATATAACATCTACGCGTAGACCTGGCTCGGATGCCACTGTTGGGGAACGCAGTGATACGTCTCCAACGTATCTATAATTTTTGATTGTTCCATGCTATTATATTATGTGTTTTGGATGTTTATGGGCTTTATTAAACACTTTTATATTATTTTTGGGACTAACCTATTGACCAAGAGCCCAGTGCGAGTTCCTGTTTTTTCCCTTGTTTCAGTGTTTCGAAGAAAAGGAATATCAAACAGAGTCAAAACGGAATGAAACCTTCTAGAGAAGTTATTTTTGGAAGGAAAGCAACCCGGGAGACTTGGAGTCCATGTCAAGGAAGCTTCGAGGAAGCCACGAGGTAGGGGGTGCGCCCACCCCCTAGGCGCGCCCTCCACCCTCATGGGCCCCTTGTGGCTCCCCTGGCGTACTTCTTTCGCCTATATATATCCATATACCCTAAAACGATCGGGGAGCACAATAGATCGGGAGTTCCGCCTCCAGAAGCCTCCGTAGCCACCGAAAACCAATCTAGACCCGTTCCGGCACCCTGCCGGAGGGGGAATCCCTCTCCGGTGTCCATCTTCATCATCCCGGTGCTCTCCATGACGAGGAGGGAGTAGTTCTCCCTCGGAGCTGTGGGTATGTACCAGTAGCTATGTGTTTGATCTCTCTCTCTCTCTCTCTCTCTCTCTCTCTCTCTCTCGTGTTCTTGAGGTGATACGATCTTGATGTATCGCGAGCTTTGCTATTATAGTTGGATCTTCTGATGTTTTCTTCCCCCTCTACTCTCTTGTAATGGATTGAGTTTCCCCTTTGAAGTTATCTTATTGGGTTGAGTCTTTAAAGATTTGAGAACACTTGATGTATGTCTTGTCGTGTGTACCTGTGGTGACAATAGGGGTGATCAACTTGCAGGTTCCACCCATGAACCTATGCATAGGGGTTGGCACACGTTTTCGTCGTGATTCTCTGGTAGAAACTTTGGGGCACTCTTTGAGGTTCTATGTGTTGGTTGAATAGATGAATATGAGATTGTGTGATGCATATCGTATAATCATACCCACGGATACTTGAGGTGACATTGGAGTATCTGTGTGACATTAGGGTTTTGGTTGATTTGTGTCTTAAGGTGTTATTCTAGTATGAACTCTACGATAGATTGAATGGAAAGAATAGCTTCATGTTATTTTACTACGGACTCTTGAATAGATCGATCAGAAAGGATAACTTTGAGGTGGTTTCGTACCCTACCATAATCTCTTCGTTTGTTCTCCGCTATTAGTGACTTTGGAGTGACTCTTTGTTGCATGTTGAGGGATAGTTATGTGATCCAATTATGTTATTATTGTTGAGAGAACTTGCACTAGTGAAAGTATGAACCCTAGGCCTTGTTTTAACGCATTGCAATATCGTTTGTGCTCACTTTTATCATTAATTACCTTGCTATTTTTATATTTTCAGATTACAAAAACCTTTATCTACCATCCATATACCACTTGTATCACCATCTCTTCGCCGAACTAGTGCACCTGTACAATTTACCATTGTATTGGCTGTGTTGGGGACACAAGAGACTCTTTGTTATTTGGTTGCAGGGTTGCTTGAAAGAGACCATCTTCATCCTACGCCCCCTACGGATTGATAAACCTTAGGTCATCCACTTGAGGGAAATTTGCTACTGTCCTACAAACCTCTGCACTTGGAGGCCGAACAATGTCTACAAGAAGAAGGTTGTGTAGTAGACATCAAGCTCTTTTCTGGCGCCGTTGCCGCGGAGGTGAGTGCTTGAAGATATATCTTTAGATATTGCAATCGAATCTTTTTGTTTCTTGTTTTAGCACTAGTTTAGTTTATAAAAGAAAACTACAAAAAAATGGAATTAAGTTTGCCTCATATGCTTCATCTCTTTAATATCTTTCGTGAGTACGATGGAAAGGAAAATTGTGCCAAAGTGTTAGAATAAGAATGCATTAAAATGTTTGGCACTAAATCTTTGAATGATGAGCATGATTGCAATTTTTTTAGTATGAACTCCTTGAATATCCATAGTATTAATGATGATTGCAGTAGTTATGATGAAAATGTCTCCTATAAACATGTCAATTTTTTTGGAGTGCAATGGGTTTGCAAGGATACACCAAATAGGGAAGATAGATATTGCAAGAGGCATAAGCATTTAGAAACTAAATGGTTGCAAGAAAGGCTAGAAGTTTGTGCTGAAAATTTAAATTTTCTTAGCCGTACTTGTGAACTTTGCAATGAACATGATCATTTTCGTACCCAATGCAAATTGTTTCATGATCATATCGTATCCAAAAATTGTGATGACTTGATTTCCCTTGCACATCATAATGAACTTAGTTTTCTCTTGGGTTATGAAGAAATGAAACGTATAACTAAGGATATTCCAAATTTTGCCCTTGATAGAGTTCTTCATTTTGATCTAGAGGAAATTTATATGTATTGCGCGGTGAATTGCATTGAAAATCCTTGTATTGCCAATTACATAAAGAAAAGAAAACAAATAGAAGATGAAGAGAATACTAACGAAAGGGAAGAGACTTCCCAATACCCTCCTATTATTTCTTATGATGAATCAGGTAACGAGGAGGAGCCTCCTATTCAACCAATCTCATTAATAAGGAGCTCCAAAAAGAGGATTGAACCCACACATGATGTGGTGAAGAAGAAGAAAAGAAAAAGGAAGAGAGGTAAAAAGATATATCTCCCAAATAATGCTGCTCCTATTACTATTGTGCCTCATGAAAATATAATTGTGGAAGATAATGATACTTCTTATGATCTTGAAAATCTTTTTGGCACTTTCTTGGAAGAATATGATAATTGCTATACTATTGGTGTTATCCATACTATTAATTATGAGAGTGATTATGCTTATGATATGAAAAGTCCCAAGCTTGGGGATACTATTTTTGATGAAGATGGTGTTTTTGAGAATATATTTGCTGCAATTAATGTTTGTCCCAAGCTTGGGATGCTACGTTTAATGAAGACGATATTTTTAGTTTCCCAAGTTTTGATATGAAAATTTATAATGATGATAGCATGCCTCCTACTTATGATGATTATATTTATGAAAGTGGATTTGGAGAGGTCATGACTTTATTTAGTAATGATTCCACTATCTTGGAAGAGGTTTCAATTGATTATGATGAGAACAAAGTTGCTACTTATGATGATTATTGTGATGAAACTTATGCTATAAAAAGTAGTGATGATTATATTTATAAAACTTGTCATGATTATGATTCCCCTTTTTCTGAACATTACTGTTTTAATGTGGAAACAATTTATAGTATTCGAGTCTCTTATGATACTCCCACTATTATTCATGAGAAGAAATTTGCTTATGTAGAGAGTAGTAAATTTTCTATGCTTGTAGATCATGAAAAGAATGCTTTAGGTGATGGTTATATTATTGAATTCATTCATGATTCTACTGAAAATTATTATGAGGGAGGAATATATGCTTGTAGGAATTGCAATAATATCAAGTTTCCTCTCCATGTGCTTAAAGTTTCAAAGTTATGCTTGTTTTGCCTTCCTATGCTAGTTGATTTATGTTCCCATAAGTTGTTTGCTCAAAAAATCCCTAGGCATAGGAAGTGGGTTAGGCTTAAATTTGCTGGTCATATTATTTATGATGCTCTCTTTATGTTTCAATTCTTATCTTTTATGTGAGCATCATTGAAATCATCATGCCTAGCTAGGGGCGTTAAACGATAGCGCTTATTGGGAGGCAACCCAATTTTATTTTAGATCCTTGCTTTTTGCTCCTGTTTAGTAATAAATAATTCATCTAGACTCTGTTATGATTGAGTTTTTATGTTTTAATTAGTGTTTGTGCCAAGTAGAACCGTTGGGAAGACTTGGGGATAGTCTTGTTGATCTTGCTGTAAAAAAGAGAAACTTTAGCGCTCACGAGAATTGCTACCATTTTTTATTGGAGAGTGCTATTTAGTTAATTATTTTTTTCAGATTATTAATAGATAAATTCCTCAAGTCCAGAAATTTATTTGAGAATTTTGTGAGTTCCATAAGTATACGTTTGATCCAGATTACTACAGACTGTTCTGTTTTTGACAGATTCTGTTTTTCATGTGTTGTTTACTTATTTTGATGAATCTATGGCTAGTAAAAGAGTTTATAAACCATAGAGAAATTTTAATACAGTAGGTTTAACACAAATATAAATAAATAATGAGTTCATTACAGTACCTTGAAGTGGTGTTTTGTTTTCTTTCGCTAACGGAGCTTACGAGTTTTCTGTTAAGTTTTGTGTTGTGAAGTTTTCATGTTTTGGGTAAAGATTCGATGGATTATGGAATAAGGAGTGGCAAGAGCCTAATCTTGGGGATGACCAAGGAACCCCAAGGAAATATTCAAGGACAACCAAGAGCCTAAGCTTGGATATGCCCCGGAAGGCATCCCCTCTTTCGTCTTCGTTCATCGGTAACTTTACTTGGAGCTATATTTTTATTCGCCACATGATATGTGTTTTGCTTGGAGTGTCATTTTATTTTCTTTTGTTTTGCTTGCTGTTTGAATAAAATACCAAGTTCTGAAATTCTTAAATGTTATAGAGTCTTCACATAGTTGCATAATTATTCAACTACTCATTGATCTTCACTTATATCTTTCGGAGTAGTTTGTCGTTTGCTCTAGTGCTTCACTTATATCTTTTTAGAGCATGGTGGTGGTTTTATTTTGAAGTAATAGATGAATTCTCGTGCTTCACTTATATTATTTTGAGAATCTTAAATAGCATGGTAATTTTCTTAAATAATCCTAATATGCTAGGTATTCAAGATTAGTAAAAAGCTCTGATGAGTGTTTTGAATACTAAGAGAAGTTTGATGCTTGATGATTGTTTTGAGATATGGAGGTAATAATATCAAAGTCGTGCTAGTTGAGTAGTTGTGAATTTGAGAAATGCTTGTGTTGAAGTTTGCAAGTCCCGTAGCATGCACGTATGGTAAACGTTATGTAACAGATTTGAAACATGAGATGTTCTTTGATTGTCCTCCTTATGAGTGGCGGTCGGGGACGAGCGATGGTCTTTTCCTACCAATCTATCCCCCTAGGAGCATGCGCGTAGTGCTTGGTTTTTGATGACTTGTAGATTTTTGCAATAAGTATATGAGTTCTTTATGACTAATGTTGAGTCCATGGATTATACACACTCTCACCCTTCCATCATTGCTAGCCTCTTCGGTACCGTGCATTGCCCTTTCTCACATTGAGAGTTGGTTCAAATTTCGCCGGTGCATCCAAACCTCGTGATATGATACGCTCTTTCACACATAAACCTCCTTATATCTTCCTTAAAACAGCCACCATCCCTACCTATTCTGGCATTTCCATAGCCATTCCGAGATATATTGCCATGCAACTTTCCACCGTTCCGTTTATTATGACACACATCATCATTGTCATATTGCTTTGCATGATCATGTAGTTGACATTGTATTTGTGGCAAAGCCACCGTTCATAATTTTTCATACATGTCACTCTTGATTCATCGCAATCCCGGTACACTGCCGGAGGCGTTCATATAGAGTCGTACTTTGTTCTAGTATCGAGTTGTAATCATTGAGTTGTAAATAAATAGAAGTGTGATGATCATCATTTTCTAGAGCATTGTCCCAAGTGAGGAATATAAAAAAAGAGAGAAATGTCATAAAAAATAGAAGGCCCAAAAAAGAGAAAGGCCATAAAAAAGAGAAGGCCCAAAAAATGAGAGAAAAAGAGAGAAGGGACAATGCTACTATCCTTTGCCACACTTGTGCTTCAAAGTAGCACCATAATCCTCATGATAGAGAGTCTCTTGTTTTGTCACTTTCATATACTTGTGGGAATTTTTCATTATAGAACTTGGCTTGTATATTCCAACAATGGGCCTCCTCAAGTGCCCTAGGTCTTCGTGAGCAAGCAAGTTGGATGCACACCCACTTAGTTTCTTTTGTTGAGCTTTCATACATTTATAGCTCTAGTGCATCCGTTGCATGGCAATCCCTACTCCTTGCATTAACATCAATCGATGGGCATCTCCATAGCTCATTGATTAGCCTCGTTGATGTGAGACTTTCTCCTTTTTTTCTTCTCCACATAACCCCCATCATCATATTCTATTCCACCCATAGTGCTATATACATGGCTCACGCTCATGTATTGCGTGAAGGTTTATAAAGTTTGAGATTACTAAAGTATGAAACAATTGCTTGGCTTGTCATCGGGGTTGTGCATGATGAGAGCATTCTTGTGTGACGAAAATGGAGCATGACTAAACTATATGATCTTGTAGGGATGAACTTTCTTTGGCCATGTTATTTTGAGAAGACATGATTGCTTAGTTAGTATGCTTGAAGTATTATTGTTTCTATGTCAATATGAACTTTTATCTTGAATCTTTCGGATCTGAATATTCAGACCACCATTAAGAAGAATTACATTGAAATTACGCCAAGTAGCATTCCACATCAAAATTTTTGTTTTTATCATTTACCTACTCGAGGACGAGCAGGAATTAAGCTTGGAGATGCTGATACGTCTCCAACGTATCTATAATTTTTGATTGTTCCATGCTATTATGTTATGTGTTTTGGATGTTTATTGGCTTTATGAAACACTTTTATATTATTTTTGGGACTAACCTATTGACCCAGAGCCCAGTGCCAGTTCCTGTTTGTCCCTTTTTCAGTGTTTCGAAGAAAAGGAATATCAAACGGAGTCGAAACAGAATGAAACCTTCTGGAGAAGTTATTTTTGGAAGGAAAGCAACCCGAGAGACTTGGAGTCCACATCAAGGAAGCTTCGAGGAAGCCACGAGGTAGGGGGCGCGCCCTCCACCCTCCTAGGCCCCTCGTGGCTCCCCTGACGTACTTCTTCCGCCTATATATATCCATATACCCTAAAACGATTGGGGAGCACAATAGATCGGGAGTTCTGCCGCCAGAAGCCTCGGTAGCCACCGAAAACCAATCTAGACCTGTTCCGGCATCCTGCCGGAGGGGGAATCCCTCTCCGGTGCCCATCTTCATCATCTCGTTGCTCTCCATGATGAGGAGGGAGTAGTTCTCCCTCGGGGCTGAGGGTATGTACCAGTAGCTATGTGTTTGATCTCTCTCTCTCTCTCGTGTTCTTGAGGTGATACGATCTTGATGTATCGCGAGCTTTGCTATTATAGTTGGATCTTATGATGTTTTCTTCCCCCTCTACTCTGTTGTAATGGATTGAGCTTCCCCTTTGAAGTTATCTTATCAGATTGAGTCTTTAAAGATTTGAGAACACTTGATGTATGTCTTGCCGTGCGTATCTGTGGTGACAATGGGATATCACGTGATTCACTTGATGTATGTTTTGGTGATCAACTTGCGGGTTCCGCCCATGAACCTATGCATAGGGGTTGGCACATGTTTTCGTCGTGATTCTCCGGTAGAAACTTTGGGGAACTCTTTGAGGTTCTATGTGTTGGTTGAATAGATGAATCTGAGATTGTATGATGCATATCGTATAATCATACCCACGGATACTTGAGGTGACATTGGAGTATCTAGGTGGTATTAGGGTTTTGGTTGATTTGTGTCTTAAGGTGTTATTCTAGTATGAACTCTATGATAGATTGAACGGAAAGAATAGCTTCATGTTATTTTACTACGGACTCTTGAATAGATCGATCAGAAAGGATAACTTTGAGGTGGTTTCGTACCCTACCATAATCTCTTCGTTTGTTCTCCGCTATTAGTGACTTTGGAGTGACTCTTTGTTGCATGTTGAGGGATAGTTATGTGATCCAATTATGTTATTATTGTTGAGAGAACTTGCACTAGTGAAAGTATGAACCCTAGGCCTTGTTTCAACGCATTGCAATACCGTTTGTGCTCACTTTTATCATTAGTTACCTTGCTTTTTTTATATTTTCAGATTACAAAAACCTTTATCTACCATCCATATACCAGTTGTATCACCATCTCTTTGCCGAACTAGTGCACCTATACAATTTACCATTGTATTGGCTGTGTTGGGGACACAAGAGACTCTTTGTTATTTGGTTGCAAGGTTGCTTGAGAGAGACCATCTTCATCCTACGCCTCCTACGGATTGATAAACCTTAGGTCATCCACTTGAGGGAAATTTGCTACTGTCCTACAAACCTCTGCACTTGGAGGCCGAACAACGTCTACAAGAAGAAGGTTGTGTAGTAGACATCACGCAGTAATTTCAAAAAAATCCTACACACACGCAAGATCTATCATGGTGATGCATAGCAACGAGAGGGGAAGAGTGTTGTCCACGTACCTTCATAGACCGTAAGCGGAAGCGTGATGACAACTTGGTTGATGTAGTCGTACGTCTTCACGATCCGACCGATCCTAGTACGGAAAGTACTGCAGCTCCGCGATCTGCACACGTTCAGCTCAGTGACGTCCCACGAACTCTCGATCCAGCTGAGTGTCGAGGGAGGGCTTCGTCAGCACGACGGTGTGATGACAGTGATGATGAAGCCACCGGTGCAGGGCTTCGCCTAAGCACTACGACGATATGACCGAGGTGGATTATGGTGGAGGGGGGCACCGCACACGGCTAAGGGATCAATGATCTACTTGTGTGTTCTAGGTGCCCCCTGCCCCCGTATATAAAGGAGCAAGGGGGAGGCCGGCCGGCCCTAGAGGAACGCCAGGAGAGGAGGAGTCCTCCTCATAGTAGGAGTAGGACTCCCCTTTCCTAGTCCTACTAGGAGGATGAAGGGGGAAGGAAGGAGAGGGAGAGAAGAGAAGGAAAGGGGGGCACCGCCCCCCCCCCCTTCCCTAGTCCAATTCATACTAGAGGGGGAGTGGCGTGCGGCCCTGCCTTGGCCGACCCTCTCTCTCTCCACTAAGGCCCATGTTGGCCCATTTGTCCCCCCGGGGGTTCCCATACCCTCCCCCCCCGGCACTCCGATAATTAGCTGGTGATCCCTGGAACTCATCCAGTTTCCGAATATAGTCATCCAATATATCAATCTTTATGTCTCGACCATTTCGAGACTCCTCGTCATGTCCATGATCATATCCAAGACTCTGAACTACCTTCGGTACATCAACACACATAAACTCATAATATCGATCGTCACTGAACATTAAGCGTGCGCACCCTACGGGTTCAGGAACTATGTAGACATGACCCAGACATGTCTCCGGTCAATAACCAATAGCGGAACCTGGATGTTCATATTGGCTCCCACATATTCTAGAAGATCTTTATCGGTTAAACCATAACGATATGCGTTGTTCCCTTTGTCATCGGTATGTTACTTGCCCGAGATTCGATCGTCGGTATCTCAATACCTAGTTCAATCTCGTTACCGGCAAGTCTCTTTACTCGTTCTGTAATGCATCATCCCGCAACTAACTCATTAGTCATATTGCTTGCAAGGCTTATAGTGATGTGCATTACCGAGAGGGTCCAGAGATACCTCTCTGATACTCAGGGTGACAAATCCTAATCTCGATCTATGCCAACTCAACAAACACCATCGGAGACACCTGTAGAGCATATTTATAGTCACCCAGTTACGTTGTGACGTTTGATAGCACACTAAGTGTTCCTCCGGTATTCGAGAGTTGCATGATCTCATAGTCATAGGAACATGTATAAGTTATGGAGAAAGCAATAGCAACAAACTAAACAATCATCGTGCTAAGCTAACGGATGGGTCAAGTCAATCACATCATTCTATAATGATGTGATCCCGTTAATCAAATGACATCTCATGTCTATGGTTAGGAAACATAACCATCATTGATTCAACGAGCTAGTCAAGTAGAGGCATACTAGTGACACTCTGTTTGTCTATGTATTCACACATGTACTAAGTTTCCGGTTAATACAATTTTAGCATGAATAATAAACATTTATCATGATATAAGGAAATATAAATAACAACTTTATTATTGCCTCTAGGGCATATTTCCTTCAAAATTATGTTGATAATAATTGTTATACTATTGGTGCTATTCATACTATTAATTATAAGAGTGACTATGCTAAAGATATGCAAAACTACAAGCTTGGGGATGCTATGTTTGCCGAGAATGACATGTTTGAGAATTTATTTGCTACAATTAATGTTTATACCAAGCTTGGTGATGCTATGCTCAATGAAAATGATCCTTGTAGTCCCCCTACTTTCAATGATCAAATTTGTTATGATGATTGCATGCCTCTCCTATTTATGATGATTGCAATAATTATGAAAGAGGGTTTGGAAAAGTGTCAACTTTAGATAATAATTATCCTACTATCTTGGAGGGTGTTGAATCTTATTATAATGATAAAAGTGGATTTGGAGAGGCCTTGAATTTATTGAGTTGATTCCACCATCTTAAAAGAGGTTTCAATTGATTATGATGAGGACAAAGTTGCTACTTATGATGATTATTATGATGATACTTATGTGATAAAAAGTAGTGATAATTATTGTCATAATTATGAATACCCTTTTACTGAACATTACTCTTTTAATGTGGAAACAATTTATAGTATTCGAGTTTCACATGATACTCCCACTATTATGCATGAGAATAAATTTGCTTATGTAGAGAATAATAAAATTTCTACGCTATGAATCATTAGAAGAATGCTTTATGTGATATTTATATTTTTGAATTCATTCATGATGCCACTGAAAATTATTATGAGAGAAGAACATGTGCTTTTACATATACATCTCAATAATATCAAGTTCCTCTCTATGTGTTGAAAGTTTTGAAGTTATACTTGTTTTGCCTTCCTATGTTAGTTGATTCTTTCTCCCATAAATTGTTTGCTCACAAAAGCCCTATGCATAGGAAGTGGTTAGGCTTAAATGTGTTAGTCATATGCTTCATGATGCTCCCGCTATGTTTCAATTCGTTACTTTTATGTAGCATCATTGAAATCATCATGCCTAGCTAAAAAGGCATTAAAGAAAAGTGCTAGTTGGGAGGCAACCCAATATTTCTACATATTGTTTTTGTGTGTTAACATGATTAAGATACTGTAGAAATCATGTTTTATAGCCTTTGTTTCAATAATTGCCCAAGTAAAGCCTTTGGGATGATTTGGATGATAGTTGAATTGATACTGTGCAAAAACAGAAACTTTTGCACCCAGTGCTGGAATTACCATAGTTCACTGAGATGTGATCAAATTCTTAAAGTTTCACACATGATTTATATAAAAATTTCCTACGTTGTTCTAATTTTTCAGAATTTTTAAGTTACAGAAGTATAGTGTTTGTTCAGATCATTACAGACTGTTCTGTTTTTTGACAAAATCTGTTTTCAACGCATAATTTTCTTGTTTTATAGTTTCTATGGCTTATATTGGTCAATATAAATTGTATAAATGATAGGTAAAATAGGCATTATGTAATAAAAAAATATGAATATTGTCTTGACATTACCAAAGTGAATCATTTTCTCTTTATCATACTAACCTATCTCACGAAGTTCCAGTAAGTTTTGTGTGATTGAAGTTTTCAAGTTTTGGGTGAGACATTGATATAAGGAGAATAAGGAGTGGAGAGACCCTAAGCTTGGGGATGCCCAAGGCACCCCAAATTAATATTCAAGGAAGACTCAAAAGTCTAAGCTTGGGGATGCCCCGGAAGGCATCCCCTCTTTTGTCTTCAACATTATTGGTAACCTCACTTGGAGCTATATTTTTATTCATCACATGGCATGAGATTTTCTTGGAGCATATTTTCATTTTGTTTTTCCATTTGAATAAAATGCTTAGATCTTAAAGTTCTAAATGAGAGATAGTCCTCACATAGCTACCTAATTGTTTGACTACTCATTGATCTTCACTTATATCTTTTTGGACTAGTTTGTCATTTACTCTTGTGCTTCATTTATATCCTAAAAGTAAATTTTTGAGTGAATTTAATATCATAAAATAGAAAGTATATATGCTCCATATGCTTAGTAGTAGTTTCACTTTGTGTTTGAAAAGTAAAATTTATTGAAGTTTGATAATCACAATATTGGTCATACAAGCAATTCATGAATGATTAGTATATGGAAGAGAAATTTTACATGCAATTATATTATCTTGGACATCTTTTATGATTGTGAATACCCATTAATTATTTTCAAACTTGATCAAATTGGTTGAAATTGTACAAGGAAGACAATGTAATGAGTTATGGCTGGGTATATTTGCATCGAAGTTATATTGTTATGGATCCTCCAACATGTGGTGCTTTGTTTATAATATTTGCTAGAAAAATTTTTTGTACTAAGCAGGAATGCTGCTTGTGCATCCAAAATCCTTGAGCCAAGTTTCTTCCATAAAGTGTCCACTATACCAACCTATATACGGTATTACCCTACCGTTCCAAGTAAATTTGCATGTGCCATCTCTAAAATCTTCAAATAAACATATGTTTTGTGTGCCCATACCACTCATAGAGCAACGGGGCGGTCAGTACCTTCCATGCTAAGTGGGTTATTCTCATGATGGGTGTTTATTCACTTGTCCTTGCATGAGAGAGGCTGGCAATTGGGATGCCCAGTTCCTTAAATAAAATATATATAATAAAATAAACCCCCCTAGAAAGTTGACTATTTGGAGGGCACCCATGAATTCGGCTAGCCATGGCTTGTGTTTGTATGGTTGAGGGGGAGTAAACTTTTCATTTCCTCATGCGAACCGCCAATAATGTGTTTAGCATGGAAGATATTGAAATCCTTTGTCGTGACGTTGATAGGAAAAGCACACCACTCAAAATGTATTCATCTCTGTTTTAAGCAATGAGCTCTGGCACCTCTACAAATCCATGTTTCCCTCTGCGAAGGGCTTATCTTTTACTTTTTCTGTTATTTTTATTTTCATTGAGTCTATTTCTTATTAGAACCTATTCTTTAGATGGCAAGCATCATGTGGTGGGGAAAGATCTAGGCACACATATACATTCAAATATATTTGATAATGAATTATTGTTGTTGACAATTATCTATATGATAAATGAGTTGGGAGGCGAAACATTAAGCCCCTATCTTTCTCTGTGTTCGATGGATGCCATTTGTTCTAAAAATATGCTTTAAGTACTAGTAGTCATAGAAGACTATATAATAATTGAGTATGTGGAGCTATTACTTAGACTTTACTGAAAATAAGATGCATTGAAATTGTTCCGTGACTAAGAACATAGGTTGTTAAGTGATGTCTACTACACAACCTTTCTTCTTATAGACTCGTGTTGGGCCTCCAAGCACAAAGTTTTATAGGACAGTAGCAATTTTCCCTCAAGTGGATGGCCTAAGGTTTATCAATCCGTGGGAGGCGTAGGATGAAAATGGTCTCTCTCAAACAACCCTACAACCAAATAACAAAGAGTTTCTTGTTTCCCCAACACACCCAATACAATGGCAAATTGCATAGGTGCACTAGTTCAGATAAGACATGGTGATAAAAGTGTAACATGGATAGTACAAATAGGTTTTTGTAATCTGGAAATATAAAAATAGCAAGGTAACTAGTAACAAAAATGAGCAAAAACCTTATTGCAATGCTTCAAAACAAGGCCTAGGGTTCATACTTTCACTAGTGCAAAGTCTCTCAACAATGATAACATAATTGGATCACATAACAAAACCTCAACATGCAACAAAGAATCACTCCAAAGTTTCTATCGGAGAACATAGGACAAAAACATGCATCAACCCCTATGCATAGATTACACCAATGTCACCTCGGGAATCCACGAGTTGAGTGCCAAAACATACATCAAGTGAATCAATAGAACATCCCATTGTCACCATAGATATCCCATCACAAGACATACATCAAGTGTTCTCACATCCAATAATCAATCCAACATAACGAAACCTCAAAGAGCAAGACTCAATTCATCACAAGAAGGTAGAGGGGGAGAAACACCATATGATCCAACTATAGTAACAAAGCTCGCAGTACATGAAGATCGTGCCAAATCAAGAACACGAGAGAGAGAGAGAGAGATCAAACACAAAGCTACTGGTACATACCCTCAGCCCCGAGGGTGAACTGCTCCCTCCTCATCATAGTGGCCGCCAGGATGATGAAGATGGCCTCCGGTGATGGTTTCCCCCTCCAGCAGGGTGCCAGAACGGGCTCCCGATTGGTTTTTCGTGGCTATAGAGGCTTGTGGCGATGGAACTTCCGATCTAGGGTTCTTTTCATAGGTTTCTATATTTATAAGAATTTTTGGCATCGGAAACAAGTCAAGGAGGTGCCTGAGGGGCCCACAAGCCCTCAAGGCGCACCCTGGGGGTAGGGCACGCCCCCTGTCTTGTGGACTCCTCAGGACTCTTCTGGTCCAACTCCAGTGCTTCGGGGTAGTTTTTGGTCCATAAAAAATCACCGTAAATTTTCAGCCTATTCCAAGAACTTTTATTTCTACACAAAAAACGACACCACGGTAGTTCTGCTGAAAACAGCGTCAGTCCGGGTTAGTTTCTAATAAAATCATACCAAAACCATATAAAATTGTTGCAAACATGGCATGAATACTTCATAAAATTATAGATACGTTGGAGACGTATCAGCATCCCCAAGCTTAATTCCTGCTCGTCTCGAGTAGGTAAATGATAAAAGAAAGAACTTATGAAGTGTGAATGCTACCTAACATATTTATCAATGTAATCTTCTTTATTGTGGCATGAATGTTCATATCCATAAGATTCAAAAAAAAAGTTTAATATTGAGATAAAAACAATAATACTTCAAGCATACTAATAAAGCAATCATGTCTTCTCAAAATATCATGGGTAAAGAAAGTTATCCCTACAAAATCATATAGTCTAGATATGCTCTATCTTCATCACACAAAATATTTCATCATGCACAACCCTGATGACAAGCCAAGCAATTGTTTCATACTTTTAATGTTCCCAAGCTTTTTCAGCTTTCATGCAATACATGAGCGTGAGCCATGGATATAGCACTATAGGTGGAATAGAATATGGTGGTTGTGGAGAAGACAAAAAAGAAGGAGAAAGTCTCACATCAACTAGTCAAATTAGTGGGCTTTAGAGATGCCCATCAATTAATATCGATGCAAGTGAGTAGGGATTGCCATGCAACGCATGCACTAGAGCTATAAGTGTATGAAAGCTCAAAAAGAAACTAAGTGGGTGTGCATCCAACTTGCTTGCTGACGAAGACCTAGGGCAATTTGAGGAAGCCCATCATTGGAATATACAAGCTAAGTTCTATAATAAAAAATTCCCACTAGTATATTGAAAGCACAAGTGGTCCCTAGGTGATTTTGGTAATTAATGTGTCAACATATCTCTTGTTGGACTAATACTTTTATCTAGTATATTTCAGATAAATTCAACAGTGGCATGGCATGGACAAGAGGATGTGAAACCCCGTCAAAATGCTAAGGACACATGTTGGCAAAAGCTCAAGACTCATCATTTATATTTTAGTGATCCAAGATCACATTGAGTCCATAGGAAAGACAATACTATTAAAAGGGGATGAGGTGTTGCTTATGGTCTACTTGCTCAAAGTGCTTAGTGATATTGCTCCAAATCCCTCAACCATTTTCTCTTCCAAATATGTCCAAAACTCAAATTCAAACTCGGCCCCACCGAAATGATCCATCCGGCGCCACCGAGATCAGTTGACGTAGCCACTGCCAGAAACCCTAGCAATACGGATCTCGGTCTCATCGAGATGGCCCTGCAAACTCTTTGTTGCCTATTGCAATTATTTGGGTCTCACCGAAATGTGCAATCGGTCCCACCGAGTTTGCTTGACCAACTCTCTGTTTGCTCTTTGCTGAAATCGGTCTCACCGAGTTCAAGCAATCGGCTTCACCGAGATGAGGTTTTTCCCAAGCCCTAGCTAGCACATCGGTCTCACCGAGTTCTTCCAGTCGGTCCCACCGAGATTCCTAATGTTCACATTTTGAACTGAATCGGTCTCACCAAGTTCTTCTATTCGGTTTGACCAAGTTGGGTCAAATGTATGTAGCAGTTGGATTTTGTGCGGAGGCTATATATACCCCTCCACCCCTTCTCCATTTGTGATAGAGCCATCAGAACGTACCTACACTTCCACTACACATTTTCTGAGAGAGAATCACCTACTCATGTGTTGAGACCAAGATATTCCAGTCCTACCACAAGAATCTTGATCTCTAGCTTTCCACAAGTTTCTTTTCGCTCAAATCATCTTTCCACCATAGCCAAATCTGTGAGAGAGAATTGAGTGTTAGGGAGACTATCATTTGAAGCACAAGAGCAAGGAGTTCATCATCAACACACCATCTACTACCTTTTGGAGAGGGTGTCTCCTAGATTGGTTAGGTGTCGCTTGGGAGCCTCCGACAAGATTGTGGAGTTGAACCAAGAAGTTTGTAAGGGCAAGGAGATCACGTAGTTTGTGAAGATCTACCCGAGTGAGGCAAGTACTTCGTGAGCGATGGCCACGGTGGGATAGACAAGGTTGCTTCTTCGTGGACCCTTCATAGGAGGAGTGCTTCGTGGACTCAGGCAACCTTACCCTTCGTGGGTTGAACTCTCCATCAACATGGATATACGAGAGCACCACCTATCGGAACCATGCCAAAAATCTCCGTGTCTTCATTGCGTTTGCACACTCCAAACCCATCCCTCTACTTTCTTGCAATTAGCATGCCTTACTCTTGCCGTTGCTCATACTCTTGCCATGCTTGCTTGAAATGTATTGTGAATGCTTAAACTTGTGCTAAAACTCCACCTCAACTTGAAGAAATTAAAAATTGCCACTTGTACTTGTTGAGGGTCTAATAACCCCCGCCTCTAGACCCCTCTTCTCGATCCTTTCATATGCGAAAGTGATAAAATAAGAGACTCTCTATCATGAAGAACATAGTGCTACTTTGAAGCACAAGTGTGGAAAAAGGATAGTAACATTGTCCCTACTCTCTTTTTCTCTCATTTTTTTATTTTCTTTTTTTATTTGGGCTCTTTGGCCTCTTTTTTATTTTGGGCTCTTTGGCCTCTTTTTTATTTTGGGCTCTTTTCCTATTTTTATTTTATGTCCCGAGTCTCATCCCAACTTGTGAGGGAATCATAGCTTCCATAATCCTTTCCTCACATGGGACAATGCTCTAATAATGATGATCATCACACTTTTATTTACTTACAACTCAAGAATTACAGCTTGATACTTGGAACAAAATATGACTCTATATGAATGCCTCCGGCGGTGTACCAGGATGTGCAATGATCAAGAGTGGCATGTATAAAAATATGAACGGAGGCCAAGCCAAAAATACTATGCCAACTACATGATCATGCAAAGCAATATGACAATGGTGGTATGTGTCATAATAAATGAATGGTGGAAGTTGCATGGCAATATATCTCGGAATGGCTATGGAAATGCCATAATAGGTAGGTATGGTGTCTGTTTTGAGGAAGGGTATATGGTGGGTTTAATACACCGGCGAAAGTTGCGCGATACTAGAGAGGCTAGCAATGTTGGAAGGGTGAGAGTGCGTATAATCTATGGACTCAACATTAGTCATAAATAACTGACATACTTATTGAAACAATTTATTAGCCATCGAAATAAAGTACAACATGCATGATACTAGGGGATATATTGGTAGGAAAAGACCATCGCTCGTCCTCGACCACCACTCATAAGGAAGACAATCAAAAAATAAATCATGCTCCGACTTCATCACATAACGGTTCACCATACGTGCATGCTTTGGGAATTACAAACCTTAACACAAGTATTTCTACCAATCCACAATTACTCACTAGCATGACTCTAATATCACCATCTTTATATCTCAAAACAATATGCAAGGAATCAAACTTCTCATAGTATTTAATGCTCTTTATATGAAAGTTTTTACTATACCCCTCTTGCAACTGACAAACTACTCCAAAAAGATATAAGTGAAGATCAACGAGTAGTTGAATAATTATGTAGCTATGTGAGGACTCTCTCTCATTTAAAAAAATAAGGTCTTGGGATATTATTAAAACAGCAAGCAAAACAAAATAAAATGGCATTCCAAGGATAGCACATATCATGAGAAGGAGCAAAAACTTAGGCTCAACCGAGGCTAATCGATAATTGTTGATGAAGAAAGATGGGATGCCTACCGGGGCATCCCAAAGCTTAGATACTTGAGACTTCTTGAAATATTATTTTGGGATGCCTTGGGCATCCCCAAGCTTGAGATTTTGTGTCTCCTTAATTCCTTTTATATCACGGTTTCCCTGAATCCCAAAAACTTCATCCACACAAAACTCAACAAGAACTCATGAGATAAGTTAGTATAAATCAAATGAAAAGCCTTATCATTCTCTACTATATAAAATCACTAAAATTATTATTTAACATTGCATACTAAGAGCCTCTACATATTTAATACTCCTATCCTCAAATAGAATCATTAAACGAGCAAACATATGCAAACATAATAGCAATCTGTCTAAACAAAATAGTCTGTAAAGATTGCAAGAGGAACCATAATTCCCTAACTACAAAAATTCTAAAATGTTACCACACCATAGAAAATTTGTTATTGCTCAACGTGTAAAAATTTCAAGATTTTATCACGTTTTGACTTTCCAGAAGAATTCAGACAATGATAGAAAACTTTCTGTATTCAAAACAGCAACATATAGACTTGCAAAATAAGCATGATAAAGGCTATAGTTGACCTTTTTATTGAACTAAAAGATGCAAAAGATTATTCTAAATAACAACAAGCAAATCCTAATAAAAGAAAATGACACTCCAAGCAAAACTCATATCATGTGGTGAATAAAAATATAGCCTCAAGTAATTTTACCGATGGATTGAAGACAAAAGAGGGGATGCCATCCGGGGCATCCCCAAGATTAGATGATTGCTTGTCCTTGAATATTACCTTGGGGTGCCTTGGGCATCCCCAAGCTTAGGCTCTTGACACTCATTATTCTGTAGCCCATCGAAACTTCACCCAAAACTTGAAAACTTCACAACACAAAACTCAACAGAAAATGCGTAAGCTTGGTCGGTATAATAAAGCAAATCACCACTTAGGTACTGTTGTGAATGTCGGTGTCAAAACCGACCGATCTAGGGTAGGGGGCCCGAACTGTGCGTCTGAGGATCAAAGGTAACAAAGGACAGAGGGAACACGAAGTTTACCCAAGTTCGGGCCCTCTTAATGGAGGTAAAACCCTACGTCCTGCTTGATTGTATTTGATGAGTATAGGGGTTACAAGAGTCAATCTACCTCGAGATCGTAATGGGTAAACCCTAGATGTCTAGCCTACATGAATTCTGATAGCTTCTACGGACTAAACCCTCCGGTTTATATAGACACCGGAGGGGCCTAGGGTTGTAAAGAGTCGGCTTGCAGAAGAAGGAAATTATACATCCGGACGCTAATCTTGCCATCCACGCATAGGAGAGTCCTATCCGGACACAGGGGAAGGTCTTCTACCTTGTATCTTCATGTTCCATCAGTCCGGCCCATATCACACAGCCCGGACACCCGAGGACCCCCTAATCCAAGACTCTCTCAGTAGCGCCTAAACCAGTCTTCAACGATGATATGTTCGGCACACGACTTGTCTTCGGCATTGCAAGGCGGGTTCCTCCTCCCGAATACTTCAAAGCAATCTTCTGAATAAAATAACTGTATGCGGCTCTACATGACAGTCACAACCGTCAACCACGAAGGCAAAAATATTTAATCAAAATAATGCTTTTCAACTGACAACTTTTCCGCGAAACGCCACATCTAGCCTCTTTAACATTTCGAACAGTTTTTTCGCCTCCTGCTTCGTGCTTCGAGGCGCGACCTCTATTGACACGTCTTGTCAAAACAAAGATCGAGTCCTCTTATCACGGGATCCTCATCAATATGAGTTTGGGTAATCCAACCGTGCCATTCACACGACCCCCTGGGAACAGGCGAGTTTTAAGGCTCGAGGTGGGGGCGCTTGATATTCACTGCCTATATAAGTGGATAAAGATCCCCTTTTTCCTCCCCATGCCCTCTTCCTTCTCCTGCTTCCCATCCTCAAGCTCCAGAGCCCAAGCTTCAATCTTTCCCACCGCCACCAACCTCACCAGCCATGTCTGTATCCGGCTCGAAGGGCAAGAGGGAGGCCTCCTCCATCACGGAGAAGGACGTCAAGGAGATCCAGGAGGTGGGGTACCTATCCGCGGACATCGCACACAGGCTCCCTGCCAAGAAGCAGGTTATCCTAACCCCATAGCCCGGCGAAAGGGTTGTGTTCATCCCTCACTTCCTCCGCGGACTAGGGTTTCCCCTCCACCCCTTTGTCTGCGGCCTCATGTTCTACTACAGGCTAGACTTCCATGATCTAGCCCCAAATTCTATCCTCAACATCTCGGTGTTTATCGTCGTGTGTGAGGTGCTACTCCGCATCCCCCCACACTTCGGCCTATGGCTAAAAGTCTTCAACGTGAAGCCGAAGGTGGTCGACGAGCAGCATGCGGACTGCGGCAGTGCCATGGTGAGCAAGCTTCCCAACACCACTTGGCCTAAAGGGGCCTTCGTGGAGATCGTCAAGGTGTGGTAGCAGGAGTGGTTCTACATCACCGAACCCTGCGGCGCCAGATGAGTGGCCACTCCTGAGTTTAGATTCAGACCCCCTATGCGGCTCGCTTCGTGGACAAACAAGGGTCTGGACTGGGGGTTGATACGTCTCCAACGTATCTATAATTTTTGATTGTTCCATGCCATTATATTATCTATTTTGGATTTTTAATGGGCTTTGATATGCTCTTTTATATTATTTTTGGGACTAACCTATTAACCGGAGGCCAAGTGCCAGTTTTTGTTTTTTCGCCTATTTCAATGTTTCGCAGAAAAGGAATACCAAACGGAATCCAAACGGAATGAAACCTTCGTGATGATCTTTCTTGGACCGAAAGCAAACCAGGAGACTTGGAGTGGAAGTATGGAACTCCATGAGGCGGCCACGAGGCAAGAGGGCGCGCCAAGGGGGGTAGGCGCTCCCCCACCCTCGTGGGCCCCATGAAGCTCCACCGACATACTTCTTTCGCCTATATATACCCTTATACCCTAGAAACACCAGGGGGAGCCATGAAACCACTTTTCCATCGCTGCAGCCTTCTAAACCCGTGAGATCCCATCTTGGGGCCTTTTCCGGCGATCTGCCGGAGGGGGAATCGATCACGGAGGGCTTCTACATCAACACCATAGCCTCTTCGATGAAGTGTGAGTAGTTTACCAAAGACCTTTGGGTCCATAGTTATTAGCTAGATGGCTTCTTCTCTCTTTTTGATCTTCAATACAAAGTTCTCCTCGTTGTTCTTGGAGATCTATTTGATATAATACTCTTTTGCAGTGTGTTTGCCGAGATCAGATGAATTGCGGGTTTATGAACTTGATTATCTATGAATATTATTTGGTTCTTGTAAGACCCCCAGTGTCATGCTACAGTAACCCACCGTGATTAAGCTAATCATTTTACTAAATAGTGTTTAATCACCTTTGATTCAAATATCCTTTGAAATTTCCACTTTCAAGTCAAATTCAATTTGCAAGTGAAATATGAAGTTGCACAAAAGTTGCTGCAAAATAGTTCATCTTTTACCCTAAATTCCATAACATTTAATTGTTAAGGAAAACAACATCACCTCCAAGCCAAGATGGACTTTAGCGATTAGAACAGTGCTATTTCACCATTTTAAAATGCTATTTTATTTGTGAAAATTCCAATTAGATTCAATTGTCCCTCAAACTATTTGTGGCAGTGCCAAATACTACAAAGAATTTAAGTGGTCTAGTCCCACCTTTTTCAAGGTATTTTGGTAGCCCATACTTTTCCCTTTGTCTCTGTTTTAATAAAACAAAAAGAAAACAGAAGCCTAAAAGGAGAAAAGGTGAAAAAAAAAGGACCCCCGGGCCCCTTGGCCCAAAAGGCCAAGGCAGCCCAACTGGACCAACCGGCCCAACCCTTCCCCGGGTCGTCTCTCCCTCTCCTCCCCTGTACGACCGACTGGGAGGGGGCTCCCGCTCGTCCCCGCCGGACCTGGCACCGCGCCCCATACGCCACCGACGGGAGGATAAGGCCGCCCCCCCTGGCGCCTCGGTTCCCCCCTGGCCTCACTCCCGCTCTCATCCACTTCCTCCCTCTCCCAGACATTCCCCTCTCCAGTTCTGCCCCACTCTAGAACGCCTCCGACGCAGTTGTTGCCGTCGACCTGGCGGCCATCGTCGCCCCCACGCCAAGCTGGGAGGTCCCGCGGAACCGCCGTCTTCTGCTTCGTCTTCCTCGCCCACGAGCTCAAGCCCAGAGCCACCGCATCGGCCGGATCGATACCATCTCCTTCCTCGGTCATCGCCGTCGTTCATCATCGATCCGTCGCCTCTGCATCTCCTAAGTCACCAACAGGCCTCCGTGTGCCTCTGTGGTGAGCTCCTCGACCGATTCCCCTCGTTTTCCCCTTCGATCCGTGCCGTTCTACCCCACTGTTCGCCGTGGACCGAGCCCCCGAGAGCTTCCATGTACGTGTGTGTGCGTTCTCTAAGCTGTTGCTGCTCCTTGCACGCTGGTACTGCTGCCGCTCCTGTGCAACCCTGCTACTGCTCCTCACCGCGCCTGCGTCCCGCGCGTGCGGACCTCGCGCCTCTGCGAGCCGGCGCTCGCGCCCGCGCCCGCTCACCCCGCCGTTGGCCGCGCTCACCGCGTCCCGCAGCCACGCCTCGTACGCGTCGCTCCTGCATCGCCCGCGCTCCACCCGTGACCTGCCTGCGTGAAGCCGCGGTCCCTGCTGCTCGGCTGCTACCTTGCCGCTACTTTGTCGATGCTTCATACTGCTGTCGCTACTGCTGACTCCTGTTGCTTGCTTCTGCTATGCCGCTGTTTTGCTTGCTGCTGTCGCCGCTCGTTGTTTTTGCTGATGCTCCTAAGCGTTGCTCCTGAGTGCTAGTTACTTCTGCTTCTACATACTGCAACTTGCCGCTGCATTTTCCTCCTGATGCCGTTGCTACTTGCTGCTAATGGCCATGCCCGTGGCCATGTCCAAGCACATGTGGTGTGCGTGTGTATGCACATCCACCACCGGCCGGCAGTGCAAATTATCTTAGGGACTAATTACTAGTTAGTTTTACTACTAGCCAATAACAATGGCCCCCACTATTAGCTAATCTAATTTAATTAAAGTCTAGTTAACCATAGGCAATGACACGCGGGACCCATAGGAACTATTCACTGGTTGACCCAGTCAACAGCTGACTGTACTGTTGACTTTGACCTGGCCCTACATGTGATTGACTGTGGCTGGCAACACACTTGGTGACAAGTGTAATTTTACTGTTTTATTTTCGAAATAGTAATAAATCCAGAAATTCATAAAATCTATTAAAACTTTGAAAAATAATATAAAATAATCCGTAACTCGTATGGAAAAGTGTTATACATGAAAGTTGCTCAGAACGACGAGGCAAATCCGAATACACGGTCCATTCGTCCGCCACGTGCCCCTGGCATAGCGAACATGCAACCTTTCCCCTCCGTTTTGTCTGTCCGAAAATGCTAAACTTTGAGAAAACTTTCCCGGATGTTGTCCCCCTTCGCAGGTACCGTGTAACACCGCGTTAGAACACCTCTAGTGCTGCTTTTGTCTTGTCTTGCATAGTATTGCACTTGTTTGCTCTGTACTTACTGTTTCTTCCACCTCTTCTCTCCGGTAGACCCCGAGACCGTTGCTGATGCCGATGTGATCGACTACGTCAACGTCGACCCTTCTTCCCTTTCAGCGGAGCTTCCAGGCAAGCCCCCCCTTTGATCATCCCGATATCGCCCATTTCATTCTCATGCTTGCATTAGATTTTGCTATTGTTATTGTTTGCTCCTATTCTGATGCATAGCCTGGTTTTGTAACCTGCTTATTGTTACCTTACCCACTTATCCTAAACTGCTTAGTATAGGTTGGTTAGTGACCCATCAGTGACCCCCACCTTGTCCTTGTTGCCCCTGCTTCATCATCGAAGACCCGATCAACGGGATTGAAGACCAGGCCCTGGCACCGCACATCACTTTCCCTTAGTTGCTCGACACTACTAGGTTACTATCAAGTGCCGAGGGTGAGAACTCATCAGCACTTCTGATGTTAACCCTATAGAGTAGCTATTCGGTCGTGGACATCGAGAGTGATTTCCTCCTTAATCACTTCCGTTACGACTAGTCGTGCAACCCCTCAAGAGTGAACCTCGATGGTGGTTTCTCTTATGTTCACCTTGATGATTACATCGAGTGGAATCCACCGAGGGTGGTTCCTCAGGGTTCCCCTTGGTGTTAGACACACAGTTACTATGGTTACTATACTTTACATTGAACCATGTTACTAAAGACGGGTCGGCCCTGAAGGGTACCCGCGCGAGCTTAATTGCGAGTGATGTGGAGTCGGGTTGACCTGGAGGGTGCCAGCGAGATAATTACGAGGCGTGGCCGGGCATTCCTAGCCCTTGCCGCAAGTCCTCGAGACGGGGCGACGGGGTCACATCTTTCGTGAGTCTCTGCTTGTTACCGCGCGTTCCTAATCCACTATGATTTGGATATTTGATCCGAGGGGCCTCTGGCCTGATAGCACTAACCATCACGTGGGCATAGTATGGGCGTTCTGCGTCGTATGCATCAGCCAAAGCTTAATAGACGTCATGCGATTGAGCGGCGCGCGCCGGGTTGGACTGGTAAGCTCCTGCCTTTTTAAGGAGGTAGCTAGGTCTGCTCACCGGCCGCCCACGCAACATGCAGGAGTTCCCGGGGCGATGGCCCAAGACCCCTAAGGGCATAGGTTTAGTCTGGCGTGCTTGACCTCTCTATTAAGCCTAGGTCGGGTTGCGGCGTATTGTTTGGCCGAGGCCGGGCATGACCCAGGAAAGTGTGTCCGGCCCGAGTTAATCAAGCGTCGTGGGTAAGTTGGTGCACCCCTGCAGGGAAGAAAACATCTATCGATAGCCTGTCCTATGGTAACGGACACTTGGAGTTGTATCCCGATCGATACAACTAGAACTGGATACTTGTGATGAGAAATGAATGGATATGAGAAATGGATAGTATGGCTCTGGGATTGCTTTCTCACAGGGATTCGAGAAAGGATCTCTGGCCAAGGTTGATAACACTACTATTACTTTACATTATGTTGATCTGTACTCTTCTAAATGCTGCAAGATGCTTGAAGATACTTGAAGATGCTAGTCTTCGATAGGCTAGGCTTTCCCCTTCTTTCTGGCATTCTGCAGTTTAGTCCACAGATACATCCCTTTTCCTTTGATACAGATGCATACTTAGATTAGATCTGATGTAAGTCTTGCGAGTACTTTGGATGCGTACTCACGGTTGCTTTGTTATCTCTTTTCCCCCATACCCGATTGTTGCGACCAGATGACGGATCCCAGGAGCCAGACGACACCACTGAAGACTACTGCTACCCCGAGGGTGCCTACTACTGCGTGACGGCCGCTGACGACTTGGAGTAGTTAGGAGGCTCCCAGGCAGGAGGCCTTGCCTTTTTGATCGTTGTTGCTATTGTGCTAGCCTTCTTAAGGCAAACTTGTTTAACTTATGTCTGTACTCAGATATTGATGCTTCAACTGACTCTTGTGTATTCGAGCTTATGTATTCGAGCCCTCGAGGCCCCTGGCTTGTAATATAAAGCTTGTATTATTTTAATTTGTGTCTAGAGTTGTGTTGTGATATCTTTTCGTGAGTCCTTAATTTTGATCGTGCACATTTGCATGTATGATTAGTGTACGGTCAAATCGGGGGCGTCACAAGTTGGTATCAGAGCCGATTGCCTGTAGGTAGCCCCCTTTCCAACTCCTTGGCCGAAGTTGAGTCTAGTCACTGAAAAACTTTTTACTAACATGGTTGTGTGTCTTACGGGCCCACGTCGCCATTGGGTGGTATTAGGATCTTTTACTACTTGTCTATACTCTGGGATTCTGATATCTCTTCCATTCGGGTTAAATGGTTTTGCTAACTCTAACTCTAGGTTCTCGTAAATACTTTCTCCCGGAGAGCCCCTTTATTCCAGATGATGGCCTGCTTCACCAGAAGATTCCGAAGGTACCCTTCAGTATTTCCCGAGACTTTTGTGCTTGTCGCTTTTGCAACTCGCTACCTCCGATATATCCTTACGGATAACTTCATACCCTTGTCGTTCAAACAATCATTCCCAGTTGCTCTTTTTATTACAAGATGCATCGAATTATTCTTCGACTTTTAAGAATCCCCTATGTCACTGCCTTGTGATTCTTTGCCACATGAATACATCTACGAATAATTCCTCACACTTATCGGGGATTCGTTCATCCCTAGTTGATCATAGTCTCACAAAATTCTTCGAATGCAATTCGATCTCCCGAAGATCCTCTAAAGCCTAGTGCTCCCGAAAGTTTTGCCTGCCTGCATTATGGTTAAGTCCATATGTCTGGCAATATTCATTAAACATCCTTTGTCATTGTCATCCTGAGCCTATTGATTCACTATGTTGCGATTGCTCGCAATCATCATTCGAACCCTGAAATTTGACCTTCCTGCTCATAAGTCATTCTGGACATGAGCTGGTTCTCGGCAAACCAAACCTTAATTGATTGTCGATCTATATCTATTCAACTTACTCATCTTTTGATCAGCGTGTCTGCTTCTGATCTTCTAATTTGGAAATCATAATTCCTTTGCATTTGAGCTTTGAATTAGTCAGTTGTTTCTATAATCCAATGCCTTTGCATTCTTTCCTTCTTCTGATTGAGTACTGACACTCAAATCAGATCCATTGAGGACCGTTGAATCCTTTGTTGGATTATTATCTGGCAGTTTCCTTCATGTTCAAAATTTTGTGCGCTCTTCCCCTGACACATAATGCCTTTGGTAAATTCTATCATCTGCTTTTGTCAACCATGCTCTGCTTTCGAGCTGGTATATTTTAATCCTGAAGTTAGTGGTATATGTTCCTAAGATACCCCTACGGGTTGAACATATGCCTTCCTAATCCGTGTGAACTCGAAAGAGATGTGAGTCAAACTCTTCTGGTGCTTCACCAGATAATCTTTCGCACTACAAATTCTTCGAAAACAAGGAGTGAATGGAAGGTTATGCATTGAAGAAGTGGGAGTCGACCTTGAACACTTGTGTTCATGCCCATGGACCCGATGTAAAACTTATCATGGAAGCTACTCATAAAAATAATTATTTCTTTGGTACAAGCTCATCTTGTATCTATGAATTGATCCTTTACAATCGTGGTTCCGACCATATTTCCTCCTTGATTCCATTTACTGGATAAGTTAAAATACCTATCCTCTGCAAATCATTTCCCCCGTCCAACCTCTACTCCGATTTACCTTCCGGTGTTACACCTAGTACTTGATACTGGGAAGATTTATACCCCATCACATCATTTCTAGCCTGATCGGCTATATTTTTATCGTGTCAACTTTTAACTGTGCTACCTGGTCCTTATTCCCGGAGCACAACCTTGCGACGACGAGCGAAGCTTACGTCGATCTTCTTCACCTTATCATTTCACCTCGAACAACAAGCTTGATTTCGAGTTTGTGTCGTATCTGTGGTTCCAATAGCCTTTCGCTTCATCCTTCCTGTTGCTTGATGTCGTCGCTCCTCGATGGCATCTTCCTAGAGCCTCTCAACAAATGCGTCGTGATCAGCATCAACATTTTGACTTCTGTTGAGATGACAATTGAATTCATGGTGAGAAATACCATCCTTGACCTTCAATGATTTGAGTTATCATCGACAACCCCTTGTCTTCCTTCCAACACATGTTTGATCATGTCTTGGTTATACCTTGGACTCCTTGCTATTCCTGAAATTGTTCCTTGAGTATTTCTTGTGATCTTCAACTCCAACCCCTACTTGGAACACCATGTTAATGCTACCTCGGAGCATGACTGAGGTTTTCCGAATATCAACAAGAACATTGGGAGTGCAATGCTAACTGTTCTTGATCAATTATCCAAACACTGTTGTATGGGTAAACCTCATAAATTCCTTGCCCCTTTGTCTAAATGGTTTAATACTTGGAGCCCTATCATGCTTTGCTTTTCCTTGGGAAGGATATACTCCCAACTCTTCCTTTCCATTGGATTATTTGATCTGATAATCATATTTTTCCTGCCCATTGGTTTGTTTAAACCTTTCTTGTGATGTATATGGTATAATCAGAAATAAATTCTTATAAAACACCCCGATGTACAACCTTGTCAGTGAGACCCTGTTACTATTGTTGCTGACATTTTGGTATCACCGATGGACACGAATTTTGTCTATTGGTCCGCCTCGAATTAACGAGCAGGAAAATGGTTCTCTTCGTCCCTCACCCATGGTACTGATGTTGTTACCGACATAACTAACAGACTATCCTTTGACATATTTTTGTCGCAGCCAGTAAGATGTCACCACCCTCCCTACTATCGATCGATTTTCATCACAGTTCCACAGGATCGGAACCCTCTCCTGTACAACCTTGATTCTGAAGTATCCTATGCCCTTGGTTTTGTGTGTTATCACGAGCCACCTTTCGAGATATGATCTATTCCCGATGCTCTGAACCCCTTTTCACACTCTGTTCAGGTATCGATCAGATGTACATTCACTTGAAAACTTTTTATTGTACCTTCATACTTTGCTCTCGATGTTTCCTAAGTTTCAAATTGAGAGGTGCCTCTATGCCACGTTCACTGAGATAGCCCCCAGGTACCTATCTTGTGTTGAGCTCCGTCCTTCCCAAGTCTTTCCCCCTTACACCACCCCTTAAATCTCGGGACGAGATTTCTTGTAGTGGAGGAGATTTGTAACACCCCCAGTGTCATGCTACAGTAACCCACTGTGATTAAGCTAATCATTTTACTAAATAGTGTTTAATCACCTTTGATTCAAATATCCTTTGAAATTTCCACTTTCAAGTCAAATTCAACATGCAAGTGAAATATGAAGTTGCACAAAAGTTGCTGCAGAATAGTTCATCTTTTACCCAAAATTCCATAACATTTAATTGTTAAGGAAAACAACATCACCTCCAAGCCAAGATGGACTTTAGCGATTAGAATAGTGCTATTTCACCATTTTAAAATGCTATTTTATTTGTGAAAATTTCAATTAGATTCAATTGTCCCTCAAACTATTTGTGGCAGTGCCAAATACTACAAAGAATTTAAGTGGTCTAGTCCCACCTTTTTCAAGGTATTTTGGTAGCCAAAACTTTTCCCTTTGTCTCTGTTTTAATAAAACAAAAAGAAAACAGAAGCCTAAAAGGAGAAAAGGTGAAAAAAAGGACCCCCCGGGCCCCTTGGCCCAAAAGGCCAAGGCAGCCCAACTGGACCAACCGGCCCAACCCTTCCCCGGGTCATCTCTCCCTCTCCTCCCATGTACGACTGACCGGGAGGGGGCTCCCGCTCGTCCCCGCCGGACCTGGCACCGCGCCCCATACGCCACCGACGGGAGGATAAGGCCGCCCCCCTGGCGCCTCGGTTCCCTACTGGCCTCACTCCCGCTCTCATCCACTTCCTCCCTCTCCCAGACGTTCCCCTCTCCAGTTCTGCCCCACTCTAGAACGCCACCGACGCCGCTGTTGCCGTCGACCTGGCGGCCATCGTCGCCCCCACGCCGAGCTGGGAGGTCCCGCGGAACCGCCGTCTTCTGCTTCGTCTTCCTCGCCCACGAGCTCAAGCCCGGAGCCACCGCATCGGCCGGATCGACACCATCTCCTTCCTCGGTCGTCGTCGTTCTTCGTCGATCCGTAGCCTCTGCAGCTCCTAAGTCACCAACAGGCCTCCGTGTGCCTCTGTGGTGAGCTCCTCGACCGATTCCCCTCGTTTTCCCCTTCGATCCATGCCGTTCTACCACACTGTTCGCCGTGGACCGAGCCCCCAAGAGCTTCCATGTACGTGTGCGTGTGTTCTCTAAGTTGCTGCTGCTCCTTACACGCTGGTACTGCTGCTGCTCCTGCGCAATGTTGCTACTGCTCCTCACCGCGCCCGCGTCCCGCGCGTGCGGACCTTGCGCCTCTGCGAGCCGGCTCTCGCGCCCGCGCCCGCTCACCCCGCCGCTGGCCGCGCTCACCGCGTCCCGCAGCCACCCCTCGTACGCGTCGCTCCTGCATCGCCCGCGCTCCGCCCGTTACCTGCCTGCGCGAAGCCGCGGTCCCTGCTGCTCGGCTGCTACCTTGCCGCTACTTTGCCGATGCTTCATACTGTTGTCGCTACTGCTGACTCCTGTTGCTTGCTTCTGCTATGCCGCTATTTCGCTTGCTGCTGTCGCCTCTCGTTGTTTTTGCTGATGCTCCTAAGCGTTGCTCCTGAGTGCTAGTTATTGCTGCTCCTAGATACTGCTATTTGCCGCTGCATTTTCCTCCTGCTGCCGCTGCTAGTTGCTGCTAATGGCCATGGTCGTGGCCATGTCCAAGCACATGTGGTGTGCGTGTGTATGCACATCCACCACCGGCCGGCCGTGCAAATTATCTTAGGGACTAATTACTAGTTAGTTTTACTACTAGCCAATGACAATGGCCCCCACTATTAGCTAATCTAATTTAATTAAAGTCTAGATAACCATAGGCAATGACATGCGGGACCCATAGGAACTATTCACTGGTTGACCCAGTCAACAGCTGACTGTACTGTTGACTTTGACCTGGCCCTACATGTCATTGACTGTGGCTGGCAACACACTTGGTGACAAGTGTAATTTTACTGTTTTATTTCCGAAATAGTAATAAATCCAGAAATTCATAAAATCTATTAAAACTTTGAAAAATAATATAAAATAATCCGTAACTCGTATGGAAAAGTGTTATACATGAAAGTTGCTCAGAACGACGAGGCGAATCCGAATACACGGTCCGTTCGTCCGCCACATGCCCCTGGCATAGCGAACATGCAACCTTTCCCCTCCGTTTTGTTTGTCCGAAAATGCCAAACTTCGGGAAAACTTTCCCGGATGTTGTCCCCCTTCGCCGGTACTGTGTAACACCGCGTTAGAACACCTCTGGCGCTGATTTTGTCTTGTCTTGCATAGTATTGCACTTGTTTGCTCTGTATTTACTGTTTCTTCCCCCTCTTCTCTCCGGTAGACCCCGAGACCGTTGCTGATGCCGTTGTGACCGACTACGTCGACGTCGACCCTTCTTCCCTTACAGCGGAGTTTCCAGGCAAGCCCCCCCTTTGATCATCCCGATATCGCCCATTTCATTCTCTCATGCTTGCATCAGATTTTGCTACTGTTATTGTTTGCTCCTATTCTGATGCATAGCCTGCTTTTGTAACCTTATCGTTACCTTACCTGCTTATCCTAAACTGCTTAGTATAGGTTGGTTACTGACCCATCAGTGACCCCCACCTCGTCGTTGTTGCCCCTGCTTCATCATCGAAGACCCGATCAACGGGATTGAAGACCGGGCCCCGGCACCGCACATCACTTTCCCTTAGTTGCTCGACACTACTAGGTTACTATCGAGTGCCGAGGGTGAGAGCTCATCAGCACTTCTGATGTTAACCCTGTAGAGTAGCTATTTGGTCATGGACATCGAGGGTGATTTTCTCCCTAATCACTTCCGTTACGACTAGTCGTGCAACCCCGCAAGAGTGAACCTCGAGGGTGGTTCCTGTTATGTTCACCTTGATGATTACATCGAGTGGAATCCACCGAGCTTGGTTCCTCAGGGTCCCCCTTGGTGTTAGACACATAGTTACTATGGTTACTATACTTTACACTGAACCATGTTACTAAAGACGGGTCGGCCCTGAGGGGTACCCGCGCGAGCTTAATTGCGAGTGATGTGGAGTCGGGTTGACCTGGAGGGTGCCCGCGAGATAATTACGAGGCGTGGCCGGGCATTCCTAGCCCTTGCCGGAGGTCCTCGAGACGGGGCGACGGGGTCACATCTTTCGTGAGTCTCTGCTTGTTACCGCGCGTTCCTAATCCACTACGATTTGGATATTTGATCCGAGGGGCCTCTGGCCTGATAGCACTAACCATCACGTGGGCATAGTATGGGCGTTCTGCGTCGTATGCATCAGCCAAAGCTTAATAGACGTCATGCGATTGAGCGGCGCGCGCCGGGTTGGACTGGTAAGCTCCTGCCTTTTTAAGGAGGTAGCTAGGTCTGCTCACCGGCCGCCCACGCAACATGCAGGAGTTCCCGGGGCGATGGCCCAAGACCCCTAAGGGCATAGGTTTAGTCTGGCGTGCTTGACCTCTCTATTAAGCCTAGGTCGGGTTGCGGCGTATTGTTTGGCCGAGGCCGGGCATGACCCAGGAAAGTGTGTCCGGACCGAGTTAATCAAGCGTGGTGGGTAAGTTGGTGCACCCCTGCAGGGAAGAAAACATCTATCGATAGCCTGTCCTACGGTAACGGACACTTGGAGTTGTATCCCGATCGATACAACTAGAACTGGATACTTGTGATGAGAAATGAATGGATATGAGAAATGGATAGTATGGCTCTGGGATTGCTTTCTCACAGGGATTCGAGAAAGGATCTCTGGCCAAGGTTGATAACACTACTATTACTTTACATTATGTTGATCTGTACTCTTCTAAATGCTGCAAGATGCTTGAAGATACTTGAAGATGCTAGTCTTCGATAGGCTAGGCTTTCCCCTTCTTTCTGGCATTCTGCAGTTTAGTCCACAGATACATCCCTTTTCCTTTGATACAGATGCATACTTAGATTAGATCTGATGTAAGTGTGGGAGTCCTGGATTAGGGGGTCTCCGGACAGCCGGACTATCTTCATTGGTCGGACTGTTAGACTATGAAGATACAAGATTGAAGACTTCGTCTCGTGTCCGGATGGGACTCTACTTGGCGTGGAAGGAAAGCTATGCAATACGTATATGGATATCTCCTCCTTTGTAACCGACCTTGTGTAACCCTAACTCTCTCTAGTGTCTATATAAACCAGAGGGTTTTAGTCCGTAGGACAACAATCACAACATACAATCATACCGTAGGCTAGCTTCTAGGGTTTAGCCTCTCTGATCTCGTGGTAGATCTACTCTTGTAATACCCATATCTTCAATATTAATCAAGCAGGATGTAGGGTTTTACCTCCATCTAGAGGTCCCGAACCTGGGTAAAACTTCATGTCCCTCGCCTCCTGTTACCATCCGCCCAAGACGCACAGTTCGGGACCCCCTACCCGAGATCCGGTGGTTTTGACACCGACATTGGTGCTTTCATTGAGAGTTCCTCTGTGTCGTCGCCGTTAGGCTTGATGGCTCCTACTATCGTCGGTAGCGATGCGGTCCAGGGTGAGACTTTTCTCCCCGGACAGATCTTTGTATTTGGCGGCTTTGCACTGCGGGCTAATTCGCTGGGCCATCTGGAGCAGATTGAAAGCTACGCCCTTGGCCATCAGGTCAGATTTGGAAGTTTGAACTACACGACCGACATCCGCGGAGACTTGATCTTTGACGGATTCGAGCCACAGCCGGGCACGCCGCACTGTCTCGATGGGCATGACCTAGATCTGCCACCAGATGGTACTCCATAGGCCGCGCCCACACCAGCTCCGACCCTTAGCTCGGAGCCAGCTGCACCAATCGAGGATGGGTGGCTAGACACCACCTCAGGGGCTGCAGTCTCAACGGTGATCGAGCCGAACACCAGCATAATCCTCTGCGCAGCCCGTGACTCCAAGGTGCCGGACTCTCCTCCGGACCCCGAATCATCCGCGCCCCTGCCAATCGAATCCGACTGGGCGCCGATCATGGAATTCACCGCTGCGGATATCTTTTAGCACTCGCCCTTCAGCGACATTCTGAATTCACTAAGGTCTCTCTCTTTGTCAGGAGAGCCCTGACCGGATCATGGCCAACAGGACTGGGATGCGGACGACGAAGAAATTCGACGCCCACCCACCACCCACTTTGTAGCCACTGTCGATGATTTAACCGACATGCTTGACTTTGACTCCGAAGACATCGACGGTATGGACGACGATGTAGGAGACGAACATGAACCAGCACCTATAGGGCACTGGAAAGCCACCTCGTCGTATGACATATACATGGTGGATACACCCAATGAAGGCAACGACGACGAGATAGCGGAGGATGACCCCTTCAAGAAGCAACCCAAGCGCCGACGTCAGCGCCGCCGCTCTAAGTCCCGCCAAAGCAAAAGTGGTGATATCGGCACAGGAGATAATAACACTCCGGATAGCGCCGAAGACAAGGAAAACCCCCTCCAGCAACAGTTAGATCAGGAGGATGAAGGAGCCAGCTCTCCTGAGAGAGCGGCTGGCGGAGAGGAGGAGGATGACAATTACATGCCCCCCTCCGAAGACGAGGCAAGCCTCGGCGACGATGAATTCGCCGTACCAGAGGATCCCGTCGAACAAGAGCGCTTCAAGCGCAGGCTTATGGCCACGACAAATAGCCTAAAGAAAAAGCAGCAACAGCTTCAAGCTGATCAAGATCTGCTAGCTGACAAATGGACTGAAGTCCTCGCAGCCGAGGAATATAAACTCGAGCGTCCCTCCAAGAGTTACCCAAGGCGCAGGTTACTATCCCGACTGGAGGAAGAAGAGTATGATACGGCTGATCTGCCACCTCGTGGCCGCGATAGAGAGGCATTCATGCCGAAAGCTCAGCCTCCACCCCAACGACATCCAAATAAAAAGGCATGGGGAGATACGCCAGACCTGCGAGACATATTGGAGGACAAAGCAAAGCACTCAAGATCGATCTATGGATCACGAGAGCGCACCACTCTACGAGATGGTAAATGTCATGCCGGATACAGTAAAAGCAAATCCGGCCGGGCCGAACACAGCGGGCAGGACCCATACGAGCTGCGTCGCGATATAGCCCAATACAGAGGCGCCGCACACCCCTTATGCTTCACAGACGAAGTAATGGAACATCAATTCCCAGAAGGTTTCAAACCTGTAAACATTGAATCATATGACGGCACAACAGATCCCGCGGTATGGATTGAGGACTTCCTCCTCCACATCCACATGGCCCGCGGTGATGACTTACATGCCATCAAGTACCTCCCACCAAAACTCAAAGGACCAGCACGACATTGGCTTAATAGCTTGCCAGCGGACTCCATTAGCTGTTGGGAAGATCTGGAAGTCGCATTCCTCGACAACTTTCAGGGCACTTATGTGCGACTACCAGACGCCGATGACTTGAGCCACATAATTCAGCAGCCAGAAGAATCGGTCAGACAATTCTGGACTCGGTTCCTTACAAAGAAAAACCAAATCATCGACTATCCGGATGCGGAGGCCTTAGCGGCTTTCAAGCACAACATCCGAGATGAGTGGCTAGCCCGGCACCTTGGTCAGGAAAAGCCGAAATCTATGGCAGCCCTCACGACGCTCATGACCCACTTTTGTGCGGGAGAAGACAGCTGGTTGGCTCGCAGTAAAAACATATCAAAGAACCATGGTACCTCAGATACCAAGGACGGCAACAGCAGGTCACGTCACAACAAGCATAAGCGCCGCATTAACGGTGAAAGTACTGAGGATACGACAGTTAATGCCGGATTCAAAGGCTCTAAACCCGGTCAGCGGAAAAAGCCATTCAAACAAAGTACGCCGGGTCCGTCCAGCTTGGACCGTATACTCGATCGCTCGTGTCAAATACACGGCACCCCAGACAAGCCAGCCAATCACACCAACAGGGATTGTTGGGTGTTCAAGCAGGCGGGCAAGTTAATTGCCGAAAACAAGGACAAAGGGCTGCATAGCGATGACGAGGAAGAACCCCGGCAGCCGCACACTGGAGGACAGAAGAGGTTTCCCCCGCAAGTGAGGACGGTGAACATGATATATGCAACCCACATCCCCAAGAGGGAGCGAAAGCGTGCGCTCAGGGACGTATATGCGTTGGAGCCAGTCACCACAAATTTCAACCCTTGGTCCTCCTGTCCGATCACCTTTGATCGCAGGGACCACCCCACTAGTATCCGTCACAGCGGATTCGCTGCACTGGTCCTAGACCCAATCATCGACGGATTTCACCTCACTCGAGTCCTCATGGACGGCGGCAGTAGTCTGAACCTGCTTTATCAGGACACAGTGCGCAAAATGGGTATAGACCCCTCAAGGATCAAACCCACAAAGACGACCTTTAAAGGCGTCATTCCAGGCGTAGAGGCCCACTACACAGGCTCAATTACACTAGAAGTGGTCTTCGGATCCCCGGATAACTTCCGAAGCGAAGAGTTAATCTTCGATATAGTCCCGCTCCGCAGTGGTTATCATGCACTGCTCGGACGAACCGCATTCGCTAGATTCAATGCGGTACCACATTATGCATACCTCAAGCTCAAGATGCCAGTACCTCGCGGAGTTATTACAGTCAATGGAAACACAAAGCGCTCTCTCCGAACAGAGGAGCACACCGTGGCCCTCGCAGCAGAAGCGCAAAGCAGCCTTTCAAGGCAATCTACCAGTTTGGCGTTTCAAAGCCCGGACACCTTCAAGCGCGCTCGGGGCAATAGGTAAACAGACCGCCTAACACGATCTGAGCTCGCATAGCAATACGGCGGCCACCCGAACCACAGCCCAACGATGTTGTTCGTGCCGCACGTACATCATTACGCATTAAAAATACCATGGGCACAGATGGGGAGGAGGAGGCACAACTACGGCACGTCCCAAAACGAGGCCTAAACCGCACCAGGGGCTTCCCGTTTGGTTATTTTTCTTTTTCTTTCAGGACTTCAATCTCTGGAAACACTGTCCGGCAGCTCTATTGCCGAACACATGATACAGCAACCAAGGAGGCCGATGACTACGGAATTCCCAGGTGGATTACAGATTTCACATAATTCCTCAGCTCGCCCTTGGATGGGACATAGTCCTACTCTTTTGCTCATTACACTATCTGTATCACTCTGCTTTAATGCAATTTTTTAATATACAATGCGTGACATTACGACTATTATCGCATTTTTGTTATATGTATACATATCTATGTGTTCATTAATGACGCCTAGCAACCGTACACTCTGGTACGACCAATGCACCAGGGGCTTACGTACCCACAATATGGTGTGAAAAGTCCGAACACTTCCACAAGTGCGGCATCCCGAACTTATAACATTATATGCATCAGCTCCGAATCATGTCTTTGGTCAAATGTTGGGTTTGCCCGGCTCCTATGTTTTGGTACCTTACGTTCCGCTCTATCGGCTAAGGTAGCGCTAGGAGAACTACTGCGATTGTGCCCCGGTTCTGCCAGGCCGAGCACCTCAGTAGAGAAAGCTAAAACTGACTACCATGATAAGGCGAGAGACTGGTCGCTGTTCGGCGAGGTTTTTCGAGTCCCTAAAGACTTATGCCGCTTAGGGCGAGGGGCCGGCTCCGTCCGGCTTATAGGCGTGTATCGCGCCTCGAATTCGGCCTTCCGAATACCAGGGGCTTCGCCGAAATTTAAAATTATAGAATTCTATGGCTAAGTGAGAGTGATAAAGCATTATTGGTCCGGTTGCCTTGTTCGTTGTGCTGAGCACCTCCCTCGAAGGACCCAAACATGGGAACAAGAGTGCTCAGGTTTATCCCGAACACCCCGGCACTCGTGGCATGGGGGCAGAAGCCGAGGACTAGCCATCTCTCAGATTGGATAAACAGCCAAACAGAAGGTAATATTTTAAATTCACATAGGCGTTGCATAGCGCATATGAAACAAGTTTTCATTACACGGGATAAAAAACGAGCAAGTCTCATTCAAATATTACATTTTGTGAACACTCATCCGCGATAAGACGGGCGCCCGGCAGAACACCCTCGTAGTACATCTCGGGGTAGCGGTGCTCCTTGCCCTCTGGTGGCCCCTCCTTGATAAGCTTCACGGCGTCTAGCTTGACCCACTGCGTTTTCACACGGGCAAAGGCCCGGCATGCACCTTCAATGCAGACGGATCGCTTGACGACCTCCAGCCATGGGCGGGCATCCACAAGCCGCCTCACCAGGCCGAGGAAGCTGTTCGGAAGGGCGTCGCCAGGCCACAACCGGACTATGAAGCCCTTCATGGCCTGATCGACCGCCTTATGTAGCTCAGCCATCTGCTTCAGCTGGTCGCACATTGGCACTGGATGTTCGGCCTCAGCATACTGAGACCAGAATAGCTTCCCCGTCGAGCTTCTGTCCTCGGCCTGGTAGAACAGTGCGGCATCGGACACACTGCGGGGCAAATCTGCGAATGCTCCTGAAGAGCTCCGGATTCGGGTAAGTAATCGGTAATTCACCTTTACATGCTTGCTTTGCATATAGAAAGCCTTACCCGCCGCTATCTTCTTCATCGCGTCAATCTCCTGAAAGGCCTTTTGGGCCTCGGCCTTGGCACTCTTCGCGCTCTCACAGGCCGCGACAAGCTCAGACTCTCTCGTCTTCAAGTCAAGCTCCAACACCTCGTGCTTGGTCACGAGAGCCTGGAGATCTTGCTGCACCTCGCCCACCCGAGCCTCGTGCCTCTCTCGCTCGGTGCACTCCTGGGCCGCCTTTTCTTTCGCCTGGGACAACGCTTGCTTCAGGGTCACCACCTCGGTCGTGGCCCCTGGCAAACATACAATGATCCTGTCATTTAGCAATCGCGTCCTTTTTCTCATCTATAGACGGGGTATCACTTACCCTTGTTCTCCCCGAGCTGCCTCTTAGCAAGGCCGAGCTCTTTCTGGGACACCTCGAGGTCCTCCTTTAGTACGGCGACCTCCGCAGTCAGTGCGGCGGACGCCAGCAGTGAAGCCTACATATGCATATTGACATACTTATATTAGAATCCTGCGATATTATTTGATCCTCTGTTCGGCTTTTCTTTGTGAACACCAAACAAAGCATCAGGGGCTACTGTCTATGCGGTAACACTTCTACTACATTTTAAAACACTTACCTCGAAGCCTGTTAGAAGGCTAGTACAGGCTTCAGTCAATCCGCTCTTGGCGGACTGAACCTTCTGGATCACCGCACTCATGATAATGCGGTCCTCCTCCTCGATGGAAGCGCTGCGAAGCGCTTCCAACATAATGTTTGGCGCCTCTGGATGGACAGAGGTCACTGGCATAGGCGTCTCACCCTCCTTAGAAGGGGACCGCCTGCCCGAGCTCGGGTCCGTTGGAGGGTCCGGCGTGGTGTTCGACTGAGGGCCGAACTCGGAGCTCTCGGGGACCCCGTCCCCTTGGCTCCCGGAGTCCGAAAGGTTGCCTTGCGGCGCCTCCGGGACTGTCCCCCCTCGATCCGGTGCCTCTTGAGACAGCACCTCGGTGTCGTCGGCTGGATGAGGGGAGGTGGCCGTCGGGACTGGATCGCTATCCATGTCCGACGTACCCAGGGAGCGTCCGAGGATACCTCGATATTGGCTCGGGGCGGCCTGCACAATTGAGTTCGGCGTTAGGGAAAGCAACGCGACAAAGGAATCCTATGGGTTACTTTGGTATCCGAACACTTACGATCTCCCCTGGGGCTTGCCCCTGGGCAACCACTTGTCTTCACTTTCGTCGTCGGCGGTAGCGCTGTCCGGAGGGAGCGTCCTTCCCTTCTTGGACCGTTCGGCCTCCCCAGTTGGGGTGGCCTCTCTTTTCTTGTCTCCCCCAGTCGGTGGGGGAGCCTCTTCTTCCTCTTCCTCGTCTTCGAGGGAAGAGTGCGCCGCAGAGTCATCGGACGGTGAGTCCGACGACGCCTGGCGTCGGGAACTCTTTCGAGCTCCCTTGGCCTTCTTGGTCTTCTCCGGCACCTTATAGGGGGCCGGAGTCAGCATCTTCGTCAGAAGAGCGTCTGTGGGGCCTTCGGGCAAGGGAGCCGGACAGTCGATCTGTCCGGCCATCTTCTGCCAGTCCTATCAAAATTATGGGAGTTTAGATCCCGCATAGAGCCAATCTATATAAAACAAATATCCTGTAAGAGGTAAAACAACTTACCGCACTGGCATGGCGCTTCGCGTTGAATCTGCGATCCTCAGTAATGGGGGAGGGACCGCGGCGCCCTTGAACAGCACCCTCCAGGCATCTTCGTGAGTCATGTCGAAGAGCCTGTTCAGAGTTCGGTGCTGCGTCGGATTGAACTCCCACAAGGTAAACTCCCGTTGTTGGCACAGGAGTATCCGGCGAACGAGCATAACCTGGACTATGTTGACAAGCTTGAGCTTCTTATCCACCATGTTCTGAATACATGACTGGAGTCCGGTCAGCTCTTTTGAATTACCCCAGGACAGGCCCTTCTCTTTCCAGGAGATGAGCCGCATGGGGATGCCGGATCGGAACTCAGGGGCCGCTACCCATGCGGGGTCGCGCGGCTCGGTGATATAGAACCACCTCGATTGCCACCCCTTTATGGTGTCCACGAAGGTGCCCTCGAGCCATGTGATGTTGGGCATCTTGCCCACCATGGCGCCTCCGCACTCCGCCTGGCGGCTGCTCACTACCTTCGGCTTGACTTTGAAGGTCTTCAGCCATAAGCCGAAGTGGGGCTTGATGCGGAGGAAGGCCTCGCACACAACGATAAATGCCGAGATGTTGAGGATGATGTTTGGGGCTAGATCATGGAAATCCAGGCCGTAATAAAACATGAGCCCCCGGACGAAAGGATGGAGAGGGAATCCTAGTCCGCGGAGGAAATGGGTGAGGAATACCACCCTCTCATGGGGCTCGGGGGTGGGATGAGCTGTCCCTCATCTGGGAGCCGGTGCGCGATGTCGTCGTGCAGGTATCCGGCTCTCCTCAGTTTCATGATGTCTCCCTCCGTGACGGAGGAGACCATCCACTTGCCTCCTGCTCCGGACATGGTTGGACAGGGTTGAGATGGAAGTGAGGACTTGGGCGCTAGAGCTCGAGTATGCGGGAGCGGATGAGCAGAGGAAGAAGGCATGGATAGAAAGGTGAATCCTTATCCCTTTATATGGGCGGACAAAATTAAACGTCCCCACTTGCCTAGTAAAACTCTCTTATCCCCCAAGCGTCGCAATTGATGGCGCAGTTGGGTTACCCATGCCCGTATTGATGAGAATCCCGTAATAATGGGACACGATCTCTGCTTTGACAAGACGTGTCGAAAGACTGCCTCGCGTTATGTGCGGGGCTGGTTAAAAGAAACGGTTTGAATAATCACCGGGCCATGACATAACGTCATGCTGTCAAAACAAGCCAGCAAATTAGATCTGCGAAAAAAAGCATTATTCTCTCTACGGTGAAATGTGGGACTTATTTTGCAGGGTCGGACACTATCCTCGTATTCAACTTCTTCTGTAATGTATTCGGAGAAGGAACCCACCTTGCAATGCCGAAGACAACTGCACGCCGGACTCATCGTCATTGAAGCCTGGTTCAGGGGCTACTGTGGGAGTCCTGGATTAGGGGGTCTCCGAACAGCCGAACTATCTCCATTGGCTGGACTGTTAGACTATGAAGATACAAGATTGAAGACTTCGTCTCGTGTCCGGATGGGACTCTACTTGGCGTGGAAGGCAAGCTAGGCAATACGTATATGGATATCTCCTCCTTTGTAACCGACCTTGTGTAACCCTAACCCTCTCCGATGTCTATATAAACCAGATGGTTTTAGTCCGTAGGACAACAATCACAACATACAATCATACCATAGGCTAGCTTCTAGGGTTTAGCCTCTTTGATCTCGTGGTAGATCTACTCTTGTAAAACCCATATCTTCAATATTAATCAAGTAGGACGTAGGGTTTTACATCCATCAAGAGGGCCCGAAACTGGGTAAAACTTCGTGTCCCTCGCCTCCTGTTACCATCCGGCCTAGACGCACAGTTCGGGACCCCCTATCCGAGATCCGCCGGTTTTGACACCGACAGTAAGTCTTGCGAGTACTTTGGATGAGTACTCACGGTTGCTTTGTTACCTCTTTTCCCCCATACCCGATTGTTGCGACCAGATGACGGTTCCCAGGAGCCAGACGACACCACTGAAGACTACTGCTACCCCGAGGGTGCCTACTACTACGTGACGGCCGCTAACGACTTGGAGTAGTTAGGAGGCTCCCAGGAAGGAGGCCTTGCCTTTTTGATCGTTGTTGCTTTTGTGCTAGCCTTCTTAAGGCAAACTTGTTTAACTTATGGCTGTACTCAGATATTGATGCTTCCGCTGACTCTTGTGTATTCGAGCCCTCGAGGCCCCTGGCTTGTAATATAAAGCTTGTATTATTTTAATTTGTGTCTAGATTTGTGTTGTGATATCTTCCCGTGAGTCCTTGATCTTGATCGTACACATTTGCGTGTATGATTAGTGTACGGTCAAATCGGGGGCGTCATAGTTCTTCTCTGAATTCTTATATGCATGATTTGATATCTTTGCAAGTCTCTTTGAATTATCGGTTTAGTTTGGCCTACTAGATTGATCTTTCTTGCAATGGGAGAAGTGCTTAGCTTTGGGTTCAATCTTTCGGTGCCCTTTCCCAGTGATAGTAAGGGCAGCAAGGCACGTATTGTATTGTTGCCATCCAGGATAAAAGGATGGGGTTTGTGTCATATTGCTTGATTTTATCCCTCTACATCATGTCATCTTGCTTAATGCATTACTTTGTTCTTATGAACTTAATACTCTAGATGCATGATGGATAGCGGTCGATGTGTGGAGTAATACTAGCAGATGCAGAATCGTTTCGTCTACTTGACATGGACATGATGCCTATATTCATGATCATTGCCTTAGATATCTTCATAACAATGCACTTTTCTATCAATTGATCGGCAGTAATTTGTTCACCCACCGTAATACATGCTAACATGAGAGAAGCCACTAGTGAAACCTATGGCCCCCGGGTCTCATTCTTATTATATTGCATCTCTTTTATTATCGCATCTTGTTTAATATTTTGCAATCTTTACTTTCCAATCTATACAACAAAATACCAAAAATATTTATCTTACTATCTCTATCAGATCTCACTTTCGCAAGTGACCATGAAGGGATTGACAACCCCTTTATCACGTTGGTTGCGAGGTTCTTGATTGTTTGTGCATGTACTAGGTGACTTGTGCATTGTCTCCTACTGGACTGATACCTTGGTTGTCAAAAACTGAGGGGAATACTTACGCTATTTTGCTGCATCACCCTTTCCTCTTCAAGGGAAAACCAACGCATGCTCAAGAGGTAGCAAGAAGGATTTCTGGCCCTGTTGCCGGGGAGATCTACACCAAGTCAAGACATACCAAGTACCCATCATAAACTCTTCTCCCTCGCATTACATTATTTTCCATTTGCCTCTCGTTTTCCTCTCCCCCACTTCACCTTTGCCGTTTTATTCGCCCTCTTCTGTTCGTCTCTTTTTGCTTGCCTCTTGTGCATCCATATGTTAGATCGTTTGTTTCGCCTTCATGGCTAGTTCTCCTATCATTGTTAATACTCCCGATAAATGAAGTTCTTAATTTAATCAAAGGGGAGGAGAAAACCTAAAAGATGTTAGGTATAGAATTTGCAATGCTCAAAATAGATCTACTAAAAAGCAATCTACTTCCATTCTTCTTCGCAATTTTTACGAAGGCATCACTCCTTGGTATAGATATGTTCTTGACACCATTACTGGAGGGAATTTCTTGGGAAGCCACACTTTTGATTCTTATAATGCTATGATAGATTTGTTAGTCCCACCACCTATTTTGGTCAATGGAACTATTTTAACTTTGGAACATGTGATGCAAATGCTTCATATTATTGAAAATAAAATTGCCACTGTAGAGTTAATCAAAAATTTGGATAAAAAGATCCACAACCAAATTACTTAATATGGATCTAAGGTAGGAGTTACTCTGAAAAATCTTAAGGAAAAGGAACCCATAGTTAATGAGAAGATAGATCAAGATTCCACTAGAATTGATAAACTCAAAGATATTATTACCAACTTGGGGCCCTCTTTCTCTGCCATTAAAAATACCTCAAATCCTCCTCCTACCAAAGTTCCAAGTTTATCTATGTTCCTAAAAATAAGGGTGAATCTTGTAGTAAGAAAAATCAAGACCTCAAATTAGTAAGTGTTCACCCCAACTTTTTCGATATCATTAAGAAACCTTTTGCTAAAAATGAATTTCTTGATTTCCTACCTAGGAGTTTGATCATTAGCAAAACAAAGAACCTCCTAAGGGTTATAAGTGTTCAATTGAAGAATTGCATACAGAAGATGACAATACCTAGATCTATTTTTGCTTTTATGCCTAGCTAGGGGCGTTAAACGATAGCGCTTGTTGGGAGGCAACCCAATTTTATTTTTGTTCTTTAGTTTTTGTTCCTGTTTAGTAATAAATAATTTATTTAGCCTCTTTTATGATTGTGTTTTTATGTTTTAATTAGTGTTTGTGCCAAGTAAAGCCTTTAGGATCTTCTTGGGTGATTGTTGTTTGATCTTGCTGATAAAAACAGAAAGTATACGCTCACGAAAATAATTTTAATTTTTTACCAGAGAGCGATAAAATACCAATTCCAACTGCAGTAGATCAATATAGAAATTGTACTGGTCATCCTAATTTTTTAGAATTTTTGGAGTTACAGAAGTATTCGAAACATTCATATTGCTACAGACTGTTTTGTTTTTGACAGATTCTGTTTTTCGCGTGTTGTTTGCTTATTTTGATGAATCTATGGCTAGTATCGGGAGGTATGAACCATAGAGAAGTTGGAATATAGTAGGTTTAACACCAATATAAATGAAGAATGAGTTAATTACAGTACCTTAAAGTGGTGGTTTATTTTCTAATAGTAACGGAGCTCATGAGATTCTCTGTTGAGTTTTGTGTTGTGAAGTTTTCAAGTTTTTGGGTAAAGATTTGATGGATTTTGGAACAAGGAGTGGCAAGAGCCTAAGCTTGGGGATGCCCAAGGCACCCCAAGGTAAAATCCAAGGACAACCAAAAGCTTAAGGTTGGGGATGCCTCGGAAGGCATCCCCTCTTTCGTCTTCGTCTATCGGTAACTTTACTTGAGGCTATATTTTTGTTCACCACATGATATGTGTTTTTCTTGGAGCATCTTGTATGATTTGAGTCTTTGTTTTTTAGTTTACCACAATCATACTTTCTATATAAACCTTTTGGGAGAGACACGCATGAATCAGAATTTATTAGAATACTCTATGTGCTTCACTTATATCTTTTGAGCTATACAATTTTACTCTAGTGCTTCACTTATATCTTTTTAGAGCCCGGTGGTGGTTTTATTTTATAGAAATTATTGATCTCTCATGATTCACTTATATTATTTTGAGAGTCTTTTAGAATAGTATGGTAATTTGATATGCTCATGCTCATGTATTGCGTGAAAGTTGAAAAGGTTTGAGATTACTAAAGTATGAAACAATTGCTTGGCTTGTCATCGGGGTTGTGCATGATTTGAGTATTTTGTGTGACGAAGATGGAGCATGACCAAACTATATGATTTTTTAGGGATGAACTTTCTTTGGCCAGGTTATTTCGAGTGGACATAATTATTTTGTTAGTATGCTTGAAGCATTATTGTTTTTATGTCAATATCAAACTTTTGTCTTGAATCTTTCAGATATGAACATTCATGCGAAAATAAAGGAAATTACATTGATAAATATTTTAGGTAGCATTCCACATCAAAAATTCTGTTTTTATCATTTACCTACTCGAGGACAAGCAGTAATTAAGCTCGGGGATGCTTGATACGTCTCCAACATATCTATAATTTTTTATTGTTCCATGCTATTATATTATCTATTTTGGATGTTTAATGAGCTTTGATATCCTCTTTTGTATTATTTTTGGGACTAACCTATTAACCGGAGGCCTAGTGCCAGTTTCTGTTTTTTTTTCCTATTTCAGTGTTTCGCAGAAAAGGAATACCAAACGGAATGAAACTTTCGCGATGATCTTTCTTGGACCGAAAGCAAACCAGGAGACTTGGAGTGGAAGTCTAGAACTCCGTGAGGTGGCCACGAGGTAGGAGGGCGCGCCCCCACCCTCGTGGGCCCCACCGAGCTACACCGACATACTTCTTCCAACTATATATAGCCTTATACCCTAGAAACACCAGGGGGAGCGACGAAACCACTTTTCCACCGCCGCAACCTTCTGTACTAGTGAGATCCCATCTTGGGGCCTTTTCCGGCAATCTGCCGGAGGGGCAATCGATCACGGAGGGCTCCTACATCAACACCATAGCCTCTCCGATGAAGCGTGGGTAGTTTACCACAGACCTTCGGGTCCATAGTTATTAGCTAGATGGCTTCTTCTCTCTCTTTGATCTTCAATACAAATTTCTCCTCGATGTTCTTGGAGATCTATTCGATATAATACTCTTTTGCGGTGTGTTTGCCGAGATCCGATGAATTGTGGGTTTATGAACTTGATTATCTATGAATATTAAATAGTTCTTCTCTGAATTCTTATATGCATGATTTGATATCTTTGCAAGTCGCTTCGAATTATCGGTTTCATTCGGCCTACTGGATTGATATTTCTTGCAATGGGAGAAGTTCTTAGCTTTGGGTTCAATCTTGCGGTGTCCTTTCCCAGTGATAGTAGGGGCAGCAAGGCATGTATTGTATTGTTTCCATCGAGGATAAAAAGATGGGGTTTATGTCATATTGCTTGAGTTTATCCCTCAACATCATGTCATCTTGCGTAATTTGTTACTCTGTTCTTATGAACTTGATACTCTAGATGCATGCTGGATAGCGGTCGATGTGTGGAGTAATAGTAGTAGATGCAGAATCGTTTCGATCTACTTGACACCACTGGTACGGTGGCGTCCTAAACAAACGCTTAAAAACCCCTTTCTGTGGCAGCATTTGGAACCGTCGCCAAGTGAGTGTGTGCGATAGGGTGTCCTTCCCACACGACCTAGAAATCGTCGGGATAGGCCCTCCTAGGACCCAGGCTGGGGCCCTGTGCGATCGGGCGAGGCATTGAAACCCAATCATTTTTGTAGGTATGTACATACCACACGGTGAATCCCAGAAATCATTTCTGTAGGTATGTACATCCCACACGGTGAATCCCAGAAATCATTTCCGTAGGTATGTACATCCCACAAGGTGAATCCCAGAAATCGTTTCCGTAGGTATGTACATCCCACACGGTGAATCCCAGAAATCATTTCCGTAGGTATGTACATCCCACACGGTGAATCCTAGAAAATCATTTCCGTATGTATGTACATCCCACACAGTTCTTTGTGTGGAAATGTTTGTGCAAGGTGGCCTAACGCAAACAGTTCGCTGCCGGAAGCTGTGTGTAATTGTTAGTTGATCAAACACGCCTACTTTCTAGAAACCGTGTGGGTTGTTTGAGTTCATCGCCCACAGTGCTATATGAGTAACTGTTTGCAATAGAAAACCCCAATAAGTAGGGTAATTACCCTATTATTGATAACCCATGTACTAATCAAACTGATATTTGTTATAAAACACGTCAGATATTTCATATCCATATAAAAGCAACCGGGATTTCATAATCGAATTACATCAGATAGCTTCGGCACTCAGTTACGCCATTACACAACAGCACCAAGTTTCACATGCAGCATAAAAAACGTTTGGAAAGTAGCATCATACACGGTAAATAGAGAGATGAATCTCATCTGGGAAACTGCAGAAGCGGAAGGCAAATATTGAGCCTTTAGTGATGTTGAATGTCCTTGCAACTTTAGGCCAGTGGCTATGGATAATTGCCTGCCCAACCTTCATCCTCTTCAGCAAGACTTCAATATTGTACCGTGGGTGTTGAATGAATACCTTCCTCGCCTCTTGACCATGCAAGTGGTTTAAGAGGTAATCATCGGTGAACTGCTTTGAAAAGTGCTAAAAACAAAGCTATGCATAAATTGTTGTTGTAAATTTTGAAATGGCGCAAGGGGTAAAAACAAGGCAAAAGAGTTGGTACCATCCTATAGTTGACTCATGTCTTCTTCATTGTGCAAGCAAAGATCTTGCTATTATTTGTCGCAAGTTTCTTCATCCTAACAATCATTCTGAGTTTCTTGACTTGACTGATATTCATGGACATCTCATTTCCCCATATGCAAAATGGGTCGAACAGTGGGTCTAAGCCTCTGATAGCAGGACCTACATCTGCAAGACCAAATTGTAAGAAACCTAAATATCAGAATGATTCCCGCAACTGCACAGTAATGTGCTATTAGCCAAAGGACCCTGCTTGAACAAACCTCTATGGTAAACCGCAGTGTCTCCCATTGTTTCCTTGCAACACACATAAGGAGGATCTTGATCAGGTTAACTGAGAGTTGCCATACTATCAATAGAATTTGAGTACAACAAAATTTGATTGGTGTCATATGCATAACAATACAAAATTGTACCCACAGCAAATGAAAATCAAATTGCAGAACTAAACCAAACAGTTAAATGGACGACAGACCAAATGAACCAAAATAGTTAACTAAGCACGACATTGCAGAATAGAAACATGTACTAGAAGATAAGATAGTTAACAAAACAAAGAATGCTTGAGAACAGTACTATGAAATTTAGCAATTGTTGGACCAAAGTGTTAACTAAAAATTACATTTCAGAGGACCAAACTGTTAACTGAACATCAGATTGCATATTAACATTACAGAGGACAAATCACTAGAAGGCACTGGCGGTGGCCTCGAGAAAACATCACGAACAGTATTTTAAAGTAGACAACTGCGCAGTGGTGTCGACGGTGGCCTCGAAGACGAGGTGCTCCTCCAAGATCTAGCGGTCGACACGCATGTTAGCCATAGCGACCTCGATCGCGCGTGCGGCCGCATGATACTCAGCTACACGTTATACTGCATGTAAAATGGTTGTGGGCGGCACTTAATTGGAGGAGGGGGGCAGTGATCTCGGTGGAAGGTGTCGCTCCCTCACTCAGGGCATGTGGGACGGGAAAGGAGGAGGATGGTGTGGGTGGTGGGTGGATTACCTGACCATATCGACGAGGCCGCGCAACAATAAGAACGATCGGTGGCGAGGAGGCCGCGCAACAAGAAGGGTCGCCGGCGAGGAGGCGGCGCTGCAAGAAGAAGGGTCTCCGGCGAGGAGGCGGCGCTGCAAGAAGAAGGGTAGCCTGTGAGGAGGCGGCGCTGCAAGAAGAAGGGTTGTCGGCGAAGAGGCTGAGCTGCCAGTAAGCAGCAATGAAGGTTTGAACTTGGAAAGCAAGGAGGAATAGTGGAAATGTGGCTTTTGGTAGGAGGGAGGGGGCGGGGAGATAGATATTTCCACGGTGGCAAAAAGTCGCTCGGTGCCGCGAGAAACTGGCACACAAGTGTGGTTCAAGCGGGGGCGGTGGACTATAGACGATGAAGCTTAGCCAGACAAGATGGTGCGCCAAGATATTTATATCGCATCCCAATTCTTTCTAGTAGACTATTTGTGGTATACCTGATTTTTTTCATTATGTTTTGAAAGACAAAATGGTGTTACGGAGGGAAATGATGGTGTTTGAATTGCTAGAACATTTACGTATAGTGAACATGCAACTAGTACATGAGTGTCATGCTTAAATTTGGAATTATTCCGGGTTCGTTTGGCATTTTTATGCATTAATTGAGTTTCTGGGCATTTAATGTGCATAATTCAAATTTGAACTACAAGCACATGCTCCAATGCACCAAAGTTTGCTAAAAAATCAAATATGTGTCTTTGGGTGAATTTATAGGTCCCATGCAAGAAATGGGAATAAAATTCAAACATCTGTGTGTCGTGGCTCGGCCGGAATGATTGAGAAACCTGGTTTTTTAATTCCTGTAAATCCAAAACATGCCTAAAAATTATGAAACTTGGCATGGTGTCATGACATGGCACCAATATGATGCAGTAATTTTTTTGGTTGAATTGGGACAAGCTTTGGTGTAAGATTTTTGCAAACCGGAGCTTCCCTCAAGAAGGCTACTGGTTCCGAGAGGGAATGTGTCACCTCCGTGTGCGAAACGACATACGTACACTGCCTTCTCCCGCCTTAATTTTTTTACACAGGCAGATTAGACCAAATAGAAGTATCGTGATAAATTTTGGAATTATTCCGTGTTCATTTGGCCTTTTTCATACATTAATTGAGTTTCTGTGCATTTAATGTGTATAATTCAAATTTGAACTACAAGCATGTTCTCCAGTGCACCAAAGTTGTTTGAAAAATCACATGTGTGTCCTTGGGTGAATTTCTAGGTCCCATGCAAGCGATGGGAGTGAAATTCAAACATTTGGGCATCGTGGCTCGGCAAGAAAGATTGAGAAACTTGGTTTTTTTAATTCATGTTATTCCAAAACATGCCTGAAAATCATGAAACTTGGCATGGTCTCATGACATGGCACCAACATGCTACGGTAATTTTTTTGGCCGAATTGGGTCAAGCTTTGGTGTAAGCTTCTTGCAAACCGGAGCTTCCCTCAAGAAGGCTCGTGGTTCCAAGAGGGAACGTGTCACCTCCATGTGCGAAACGACATATGTACACTGCCTTCTCCCGCCTTAAGTTTTTTTACACAACCAAATTAGACCAAATGGAAGTACTGTGCTAAATTTTGGAATTATTCTGGGTTTGTTTGGCCTTTTTTATACATTAATTGAGTTTCTGGGAATTTGATGTGCATAATTCTAATTTGTACTACAAGCACAGGCTCAAGTGCACCAAAGTTGTTTGAAAATTCGCATGTGTATCCTTGGGTGAATTTCTAGGTCCCATGCAAGAGATGGGACTGAAATTCAAACATCTGGGCGTCGTGGCTCGGCCGGAAAGATTGAGAAACTTGGTTTTTTAATTCCTGTAATTCCAAAACACGCCTGAAAATCATGAAACTTGGCATGGTGTAATGACATGGCACGAACATGTTGTGGTTATTTTTTTGGCCGAATTGGGACAAGTTTTGGTGTAAGCTTCTTGCAAACCGGAGCTTCCCTCAAGAAGGCTCGTGGTACCGAGAGGGAACGTGTCACCTTCGTGTGCGAAACGACATACGTACACTGCCTTCTCCCGCCTTAATTTTTTTACACAACCAGGTTAGACCAAATAGATGTACCGTGCTAAATTTTGGAATTATTCCGCACTCATTTCACATTTTTATACATTAATTGAGTTTCTGGGCATTTAATGCGCATAATTCAAATTTGAACTACAAGCACATGCTCCAGTGCACCAAAGTTGTTTGAAAAATCACATGTGTGTCCTTGGGTGAATTTCTAGGTCACATGCAAGAGATGGGAGTGAAATTCAAAAATCTGGGCATCGTGGCTCGGCCGGAAAGATTGAGAAACTTGGTTTTTTAATTCTTGTAATTCCAAAACACGCCTGAAAATCATGAAACTTGGCATGGTGTCATGACATGGCACCAACATGCGGTGGTAATTTTTTTCCCGAATTGGGAAAAGCTTTGGTGTAAGCTTCTTACAAACCGGAGCTTCCCTCAAGAAGGCTCGTGGTTCCGAGAGGGAACGTGGCACCTCCGTGTGCTAAAGGACATACGTACACTACCTTCTCCCGTCTTAATTTTTTTACACGGGCAGATTAGACCTAATAGAAGTACCGTGCTAAATTTTGGAATTATTCCGGGTTCGTTTGGCCTTTTTTATACATTAATTGAGTTTCTGGGCATTTAATGTGCATGATTTAAATTGGAACTACAAGCACATACTCCAGTGCACCAAAGTTGTATGAAAAATCACATGTGTGTCCTTGGGTGAATTTTTCTAGGTCCCATGCAAGAGATGGGAGTGAAACTCAAACATCTGGGCGTCGTGGCTCGGCCGGAAAGATTGAGAAACTTGGTTTTTTAATTCCTGTAATTCCAAAACACGCCTGAAAATCATGGAACTTGGCATGGTCTCATGACATGGCACCAACATGCCGTGGTAATTTTTCTGTCCGATTTGCGAAGGCGCACACATTAACAATCAACAAAGTCATTTTGGAACAAGTGTTGTCACATTACAAATCGGAAACACAAGTATTATTGAAACCATGGGCGTTCGACTTACCAATTACATGCATCCACGCGTCCGCTATTTTTATTGGCTAGGAGGTGCCGTGCGGGGTAGCTATTTGAATATGGGAGGCGTGCGATCAGACCCCTGCGCGTGCTCATCGGGAGGAGAGCCCTTTTGACCGCTACCCGCCGCACACCTGCCTCCCAACATCTCCATTAATGGCGCCTGAGCACCTGTTCTATGACGTGGCTATATGTCTCACTAGACTAAGATTCAAGAGAGAGAAATGAAAATCTAAAAAGAAAGTTTTGCACAGATCTTGATGTAAGATCCGACGGACCTATATAGCATCGACTGTGACTTATAGGAAGCATGATGAATATAAGGATGATGACATTGGATAATAATTGTCTTACATATTTATACACATAATTAAAAAGCCACATGCGGCAACATCCGATATACACAAGGGCAAAAGTAGCAGGAAGCCACAGCACAGCAGGAACTAATCTCTGCGGCGGGCGGCGACGAGCTCTTTCTTGTCCTCAAGATGCTGGTTGAGAGCATCCTCAGATTCCTCCACCAGCCTTCTACGCTCGATGCGCAGCATGGCATTCTCGTCCATAAGTTTCTCGACGATGACGCTGGTACTCTTCAACAAGAAGTGGTCTGCTCTTGCTGCTCCGCACTTCCGACGATCTTCACCCTCAGCAGGTCGCGCTCGGCCCGAAGCTTCGCATTGCTCTCATTTAGTTGCCGGATGACGTCGGTAGAATGTTCAAACGAGGGTTGCAGGTCATCCTGTAGCCTCGCCCAGCTGGAGATCTGATCCATCTGCTTGAGGACGAGGGCACGCATACGCCTGTAAGAGTCCTCGCCTGCCCGCGAGGCAATTTCCCAGGCCGCCGCGGCGTGGGAGGACATCTCTTCTACATTCGCAGTGCGGCGGGACATCTCTTCTGCTTCCGTGGCCCGATCGGACCAGTATGCTGCATCAACGGCGCGGCGGGTCCTCCGTGTTGCTTCGGCGTCACGGCGGGACCTCTCTGCTGCTACGGCCATACGGTGGGACATGTTGGCTGCTTTCGCGGTCAAGCGGGACATCTCCCGTGCTCCCGCTTCCAGGCTCGCCTCTCCCTAGTGGCAATCTCTCGACCCAGAACTCACACTGGCCATGGCAGACGCAAGGGAATGATGATGAATGACTTGTTTGTTTTTGACTTTTTGTGGATGAGGAGTTGAGGAGGAATGTGCAATCATCTTGGAGTAGTAGTATTTATAAACGCATAGTAATACGCTCCTAAGTGGGAAACCGTTTAGGTTTTGATCAATGTGAACATGTTTGCAATTCGGAGTGTGATGGGATGCATGCTCAAAATTTACTGACGGTTATAAGTGCGGCACTATTCCTAGAAGGCGCAACATGGGCATGCACGCCTTCTCGGTCGCGTATGTGTCGTTTGCACCATAGGGTGCACCGCAATACGCAATGTCAGCACCATCGTGCACGATTATTTTAATTAAAATGTGTGTGGCCGTCTAGCCCACACATGTTGATCTATCTAACTATTTCAGTTTGTTGTGGCTAATCGCAAATAGTTCATCCATGTGAAGTGTATGCCATCAATCGCAGACACTTTGATCTGGCTAGCCCATTTCTGTTCTATTGCCTAATCGCAAACAGTTAATCCTTCTGAAGCGTATGCCCTCAATCACACACACCTTGATCTGGCTGACCGTTTCTTTTGTGTTGCCTAATCACAAACAGTTCATCCGAGTGAACCATATGCTATGTATCGCACATGCCTTCATCTGGCTGCCCGTTTCTTTTGTTCCTCCTCATCGCAAACAGTTCATTGAACTGAACGGTATGCCCTTCATCACACACGCAAATAAAACCTGGACCGTGTTTGATACATCTGTCATCGCAAACGTTTTACACATTTCTGACGGTTTTCATACAACACCGTTTGCGATTATTGCATCTCATACAGTTTCTCGAAGGGTCTCTGATCGTAGTGTCGCGTTAGCAGCATCCTGCAGTAGTGCACGGATGTGATGCCTATATTCATGATCACTTCCTTAGATATCTTCATAACGATGCACTTTTCTATCAGTTGCTCGGTAGTAATTTGTTCACCCACCGTAATACATGCTATCATGAGAGAAGCCACTCGTGAAACCTAAGGCCCCCGGGTCTCTTTCTTATTATACTACATCTCTTTTATTGTCACATCTCGTTTACTATTTTGCAATCTTTACTTTCCAATCTATACAACAAAATACCAAAAATATTTATCTTACTATCTCTATCAGATCTCACTTTCGCAAGTGACCGTGAAGGGATTGACAACCCCTTTATCGCGTTGGTTGCGAGGTTCTTGATTGTTTGTGCAGGTACTAGGTGACTTGTGCGTTGTCTCCTACTGGATTGATACCTTGGTTCTTATAAACTGAGGGAAATACTTACGCTATACTTTGTTGCATCACCCTTTCCTCTTCAAGGGAAAACCAACGCATGCTCTAGAGGTAGCAGGGGTCGACCGCGGAAGTGCTGACGTTGCAAAAGAGCTTCAAAAACATGATAAGCAAGAACACCAGTCTCACTGACAGGATTCAGGTGATGCTCTTCCGTCGGATCCTCCCCTGCCAACTCCGGCCTCTCCATATGTGGGAGTTCAATCCCGAAGGTCCTCGGACCCGACAGTGCTTCTTAAGCACAACACACAAGGAGATATGTAAGCTACTCTTCAAGGCCCAGAAGACGTGGCCGAAGAAGAACGATGACACCGGCCTTGACAGCGAGAATCCGGCCACTCCGGTAAGTGCATAATTCCCGAACATACCTTTGGTCCATAAATCCTGAGGCATAATGAGTTTTCTGTCCCTTCCACAGGGCTGGATAGCATAGCGGAGTGGATCAAGTGTCCGACTCCGCTGCCTAAAGATCTGCCCACTCCCCAGCTAACGAAGATGCTGGTCCCGGTGCCCTATCAGGCACCAGAAAAGAAGGCCAAGAAGAAGGCCAAGGAGGCCAAGGGCTGCCCCCACCATAAGGGTACTTCAGATGCGGTGTCCAGAGAAACTGAAATCCCCTCCTCGCATGAGGGAGATGAAGGCGAAGAGGAGGAGGAGGAGGCGGAAAGTGAATCTCCCCTCAAGGGGAGGAAAAAGAAAAGGGCAGCCTCCACAGACCCGGAGGAGGGGCTGTCTAAGAGGGGGAAGATAACCCTCTTGGATGGTTCGGATTCGGATGCCGAACAGATCCCCAAGAGGCGCCCCAGGGCGAAGTGTGATGGCCTGGCTTATTAGGGATGATAGACTACTCATATAAATAAGGAATTCCTTCTTTTCCGGGAGCCCATTCGGACATAACTCCAAAGTTAAGTGTGCTCAGCTTGGAGTAGTGTCAGGATGGGTGACCGACCGGGAAGTTGCTCCCGGGTGCGCACGAGTGAGGACAAAGTGCACAGAAAAGACTAGTATTGATCTGTGGGGCCAGTCTAGATCCCGCCAGGAGTAACGACCACCGGCGGGTGTGTCCGGGGCATTACAAGTTGGTATCAGAGCCGACCCTCGCGGTTACACGGATGGTTGCGGACAGGTGCGTGGTCATGTTGTTCATGACGTTTGTGACCCGTCGTGGCACCCGACATGGCACATGTACCGGACTGGAAGCACAGACGTTTGTGCCAAGAGGGAACGTTCCTGTGGCCCGACGAGGATGTCGGTTCCTCTGAGTGGGGGTGTATGTGATGGCCTGGCTTATTAGGGATGATAGACTACTCATATAAATAAGGAATTCCTTCTTTTTCGGGAGCCCATTCGGACAGAACTCCAAAGTTAAGTGTGCTCAGCTTGGAGTAGTGTCAGGATGGGTGATCGACCGGGAAGTTGCTCCCGGGTGCGCACGAGTGAGGACGAAGTGCGCAGAAAAGACTAGTATTGATCTGTGGGGCCAGTCTAGATCCCGCCAGGAGTAACGACCACCAGCGGGTGTGTCCGGGGCATTACACGAAGCCCCTGGCTGAATTGTAAGTACCAAAGGATTCGTTACAAGTATTCGGTCCTCTATGCTTTTAATATAACAACTTATGTTGTGTGTATTTCAGCCCTGCTTGCGACTTCCCCAATGCTTCATTATCTGAGGGGAGCTCTCTGCCGCCTGAGATGGCGGAGAGTGAGACGCCTCCACGAGCTTCTCGGCTTACCACCGCGGATGACACCGAGGTGTTGTCCCAAAGGCCCTCTCCAGGCCAAGGAGGGGTGAGCGAGGCCGCCATGATGACACCTAAGGGTGAGGCCTCGGCTGCTGAGAACATGGGGGGTGCAACCCCCATGGAGACCAACGGCAGGGGCCCTGACCAGTCCGACCCCCAACCGAACACTATTCCGGAGACCCATATGGCTCTGGAATCGAGCGAGAAACCCCCTTCGAAGGAGGGGGGAGTCGACTCCGACGGTGACCTCCACTAATCTGGAGGCGTCGAATACTCTGGTGGAGGCAGTACGACATGCTGCCATCGTGGAGGAGCACCGCACCCTGATGGGTGCAGTGGTTGAGAAGGTTTAATCTGCAAAGAGCAGGCTGAATGAAGCCTTCACCAGCCTGCTAACAGGCTTCGAGGTATGCGACGTAATACTCTTAGATGCTTTTCATATGAAGGAAATATGCCTGTATGTAGATAGTAGCCCCTGAGACTCTGTTTGGCTTTGAAAAAGGCCGAACAGAGGATCGAGTAGTAATCGCAGTAGGTGACGTACTTGTCTATTGGATATTAGGCTTCCCTATTGGTGGCGACCCCCAGGCCGCTGAAGTTTCCGAACTCAATTGGAAGCTGAAGCTGGCTGATGATGAGATCGACCGCATTAACAAGTGGTTCGACGAGGCGCAAGGTATGTTTAAAAGAGCTTTCTTTTTAATATATACCTGAAGTGATATGCAAACTCAGAGTTTAACTCATGCCCTGCGATGATTATGTTTGTAGGTAGCGCAACCGAGGTTGAGGCCCTCAAGAGCGCTCTTGCCCAAGCCAAGGAGCAGGCGAAAGCGGCAAAAGCGGCCGTTGACAAAGTGGCTGCGGACTTAAAGACTGAATAGGTCACTCGCCGCCAGCACGAGGAGAGGGCGGCGGAGGTAGAGCGAGATTTGAAGGACGCCATCGGCAAGTGCGAGGCATTGGAGGAGAAGAGAATGACCCAAGCATCCGATCTTGCCAAAGCAATCAATGAGGCCAAGGAGGCGCAGACCGAGTCCCGGGTGGCTCGGGAGGAGATCCGGCAGGCCGAACAGATAGCTGCTGGTAAGCCATTTCTTTTTTAGAGTGTATTTGGCGGTCAAAGATATGCCTTGCTCACTCGACTATGGAGTTCCCTAGACGCCTTTGCGGATCTTCTAAAGAGTGCTGCTGACACCACGTCGGTCTTCCGGGCCCAGGAGGGGAACACAACGAAGAAGCTCTTTTGGTCACAGTTCCTGGCGCCGGAGCGTCCGGCGCTATTGAACAACCATATGATGCAGCTGGCGGAGCTGCATAGGATGTCCTGTTTGGCCATGAAGAACGTCATAGTTCGGATGTGACCAACCAAACCCATTCCTAGCAGCTACTTCGGCCTGGTGGAGTGACTCACCGACGCACTGCCCCGAGTCGAAGTTGTAAAGCGCTCGGCATGCATAGAGGGTGCGCGGATGGCCTTTGCCCTTGTCAAGATGCACTGGGCGAAGATGAAGGCCGCTGTCGTGGCGACCGAGGGCCCACCCGAAGGCAAGGACCACCGCAAGCCGGAGCGATATTTTGACGATGTCCTGGAGGGTGCCCGAATAGTAGAGGGCCAATGCTCAAAGGATATCATGTTTGAGTGAATGTATCCGGCTTGTCTAGACTTTGTTTTATGAACCAAGGGTTTGTAATATATTTATGCCTTTATCGGAAATTATTTTCCTCCTATGCGGCCATTTTAATTCTAAAAGTTTGCCAGACATCGCCTTCAGCCCCCACGTAGATACTACGGGGGTGTTCGGGGTAGCGCATGATCACACTTGACCCAACGTCTTGGTCCGTAAATGAGGTGTCTGCGAAGCGAACCAAGTGAGGGAGTCCTGGATTAGGGGGTCCTCGGACAGCCGGACTATATACTTTGGCCGGACTGTTGGACTATGAAGATTCAAGATTGAAGACTTCGACCCGTGTCTGGGTGGGACTCTCCTTTGCGTGGAAGGCAAGCTTGGCAATTCGGATATGTAGATCTCCTCCCTTGTAGCCGACTCTGTGTAACCCTAGCCCCCTCCGGTGTCTATATAAACCAGAGGGTTTAGTCCATAGGACGAGAACAATCATAATCATAGGCTAGCTTTGTAACACCCTCGATGCGACTATAGCTCCCAGGTGTCGAGGCACGACTTAGAGACATAATCGCATTGAAGGCATATGTCGCAAGTTAGGCAATCTTCACAACATCCCATGTAACATGAATAATAAAGGGGAGAACATAGTTGGCTTACACTCACCACGTCAATCAAGAACATAAATAACATTACAACATCCATAACACTCATGGCCCGACTACGGTGCCAAAATAGAAGAGAACCCAACATGCGACACGGTCCCAATCACCCCAACTGGGCACCACTACTGATCATCGGGAAAGGAAACGTAGTAGCGCTGAGAGTCCTCGTGGAACTCCCACTTGAGCTCGTACTCGTCACCTGGAGTGGAATCACCTAGACCTGCATCTGGAGTTATAGTATCTGTGAGCCACAGGGACTCAGCAATCTCGCACCCTCGCGATCAAGACTATTTAAGCTTATAGGAATGGTAAGGAAAATATATGTGGAACTGCAGCAAGCGACTAGCAAGTATGGTGGTTAACTTATACGCAAAAGAGAGCGAGAAGAGGAGGCAAAGCACGGGCGAGAAGCTAGAGAACAACCTGCGCAAATATTACTCCAACACCGTGTCCACTTCCCGGACTCCGCCGAGAAGAGGCCATCACGGCAACACACTCAGTTGATTCATTTTAATTAATTAAGGTTCAAGTTATCTACAACCGGACATTAACAAATTCCCATCTGCCCATAACCGCGGGCACAACTTTCGAAAGTTCAATCCCTGCAGGGGAGTCCCAACTTAGCCCATGACAAGCTCTCATGGTCAACGAAGGAATAGACCTCCTCCCAAGACGTTCCGATCAGACTCGGTATCTCGGTAACTCAAGACACTTCGACAGGTTAAAACAAGACCAGCAACACCGCCCGAATGTGCCGACAAATCCCGATAGGAGCTGCACATATCTCGTTCTCAGGGCACACTCAGATTGTCCAAACTTCCGGTAGGCCAGCCCAGAGTTGCCCCTGGTAGCCACCGGCGGCTGACGGTTTGGACCAACACTCAAAGGAGCACTGGCCCGGGGGGTTAAAATAAGATGACCCTTGAGTCTGCAGAACCCAAGGGAAAGCAAAGGCTAGGTGGCAAATGGTAAAACCAAGGTTAGGCATTGCTGGACAGGCTTTAATCAAGGCGAAATATCAAGGGGTTCCCATTATAACCCAACCACGTAAGGAGCGCAAAATCCGGGAACATAACACCGATATGACGGAAACTAGGGCGGCAAGAGTGGAACAAAACACTAGGCGAGAGGCCGAGCCTTCCACCCTTTACCAAGTATATAGATGCATTAAGATAACATAGCAATATAATGATATCCCAACAAGTAAATAAATGTTCCAACAAGGAACGGCCTCCAATCTTCACCTACAACTAGCAACGCTATAAGAGGGGCTGAGCAAAGCGGTAACATAGCCAATCAACGGTTTGCTAGGACAATGGTGGGTTAGAGGTTTGACATGGCAATTGTGAGGCTGACAAGCAAAAGGTAGGCATCGTAGCATTGGCATAGCAAGAGCGAGCAAACTAGCATAGCAAAGATAGTAGTGATTTCGAGGGTATGATCATCTTGCCTGCACAGTTGTCAGAGTAGACTGGATCCTCACAAGAAAACTCAAGGGGCTCCTCGGTAGCGAACTCGTCTCCCGGCTTTACCCAACAAGACAAACAAGCAACAAGGATACAATCAACCACGTGCAAACTCAATCAACACGATGCAAAGATGATATGCTATGCGGGATGCGATGCGCGATGCAAAATGCAAGATATGACAGGAAATGCATGAACCTGGCCTCAACTTGGAATTCCAAGGGTGCCAATGGAAAGATGAGATGAAATCGCTTGAAAACGATATAAAGATTATTAGAATCGGAGTTACGGTTTGGAAATGGCAAGCGTCTTAAGAATGACACCGGTCTGCGATTTACAACAAGTGGGCATCTAAATGCAATGCAATGAACATGCTACAGCCACCAAATATGACAACAAAATACATGGCAGGGATGCACACAAGATGCTTAACAAAATACTAGCACTGAGCCACGGCCAATTCATCCATTATGAGGTCCAAACAAGCATGGAAAAAACGCAAATGCAAAACAGATTCCAGACTTAGTGAAATTAACACTTGTCTGAAATTTCAGATCACGAAGCCCTCTTCGGAGCAGCAAAACAACATGATACATGACCTGATTAAGACAAGTAAGAACATGGCATGGAGCTACTCAACAAGCTTAACAAAAGACCCAAAGTGACCTGGGGCCAAAAGGGATCACAAAATATACTAACAAGCACACGAACATAGCTAAAACACAATCAGTTTTCCGACTTAGTGAAAACTAAGACATGCTGAAATATAACTCACGAAGGCATGTAAACGAGCTCGATGCACTCACTACGGTGCAAGTAATGGCAAGGCAAGCATATATCCATTAAGAAGGCACAAAATGCTAGCTAGACATGTCAAGAACAATGGCATAGCATGCACGGATCATCTACAACAACGCCGGCAAAATCGCAAACTAGTTGACGATCTGCCCAGATTCACAACAAAGCAAAAGTAGAGCTCGATTGACTCAAGCTAGGGTGCTCCATAATTGCAAACAAAGGCAAGGATGAATAGAGCATAACATGATTAACAAAACTCCTTTACTGATCATCCTCAAAAGAGGCACGGATCACTAGGAAACAAGCTGAACATATGGCATCATGAACTAAATAATCCCAGACAGTGAAAATTACTAAGTCTCTGAAAACAGATTTACCGGGTGCCTCACTTTGCAAGCTTGCACAAGTCACCACACACATCCTAAAAATGCATGGGTTGCACCTCTGGAAAGAAGACAAAATCCTTAACAAAACATATGAAGGACTCACAGGCATAGCATGCACACAATAATCATGGCAAAAATGACAAAAGTCTAAGATGAACTAGCAGATCTGACAATTAACTCACGAAGCCTCCTAATAGCATTTCGGGCATCAAGATGAAGTCAACTAAAAATGATGCAATGTAATGAAATGGTGTACTCGTCGAGGCGAACATTTTGACATATTATACGTCCAAATCGGAGCTATGGATGCAAAGTTACGGAGCCTCGAACAGGAGCATATGGACTGAAAAATTTAAAGGACTTGGAGAAAAAAAAACTACCCCGGATCAGATCTAGGGTTTGACCGGCGGGCACGCGAACCGAGGCGCGGCCGGGGCACTGTAGCAGCTCGAGGACAGCGGCGGCCGGGTCTCTTGCCGGAGAGGCCGCCGGCGACGAGGAGGCGGGGCGGCCGGAGCTTCACGGAGGCGGGACGGCGGCGTGGGGGCGCGGGGCCACCGGCGACGGGCTTGGCAGCGGGGGCGGCGAGCTTGGCGAGGCGGCGGTCGCCGGCCGGTGCGGCGAGCCGGCAATGGCGCGCGGCGGCACCGGCCACCGGGCGCGGGGACGGAGGAGGCGCGGGCGAGCCGGTGGAGGCGGGTGGCGGCGTGGGCCTCGGGGGCCCGACCTGGGCCTCCCGGGCCGGCGGCGACGACGAAGCGGTCCCGCGGGGCGCGGCCTACCGCGTGGCGACACGTGGCGGCGGGGGTATTGGGCGGACAATGTCCGTCGGCGGGAATATGTCCGGCGCGCGAGAGGATGAGTGGATCTAGGGTTAGGGACGGAATGAACCCGAGATTTCGGAGGAGGGGCTATAAATAGGCATAGAGGGGGCTAGGAGAGTCCAAATGAGGTGCGGTTTTCGGCCACGCAATCGTGATCGAACGCTCTAGGACATGGAATAGAGTTTGGTGGGTTTTGGGCCAAATTGGAGGGGTGTTGGGCTGCAACACACACGAGGCCTTTTCGGTCCCTCGGTTAACCGTTGGAGTATCAAACGAAGTCCAAATGGCACGAAACTTGACACGCGGTCTACCGGTAGTAAACCAAGGCCGCTTGGCAAGTCTCGGTCCAATTCGAAATGATTAATCCCCACACACGAAAGAAAGCTAGAAGTGGCCACCGGAGGAGAACGAAGCACCGGAATGCAAAACGGACAACGGGGAAAAAGCTCGAATGCATAAGATGAACACGTATGCGAATGCAATGCACATGATGACATGATATGAGATGCATGAAAACAAAAACAACACTCGGAGACAAAGACCCGAACCCGAGAAATAAATATAACTTAACGCCGGAAACGGCAAGAGTTGGAGTACAAATAGGGAAAGTTATATCCGGGGTGTTACAACACTCCACCACTAAGAAAAGATCTCGTCCTGAGATCTAGGATTGAAAGAACTCCGAGTACTCAGAACGGAGGTGATCCTCGCATTCCCAGGTAGCTTCACGGTCGGAATGGTGTAACCACTTGACTTTGAGAAATTTGATTGACTTGTTGCGAGTCTTGCATTCAGTCTCTTCAAGAATAGCAACTGGGTGCTCACGATAAGAAAGATCTTCTTGGAGCTCAATGTCCTCGAAGTTGACGGTGCGTTCAGGAGTCTTGAAGCACTTTCGAAGCTGAGAGACATGGAACACGTCACGAACATTTGCAAAGTTTGAAGGAAGCTCGAGTTGATAGGCGAGGTCGCCTCTCTTGCTGACAATCTTGAAAGGTCCCACGTATCTAGGGGCAAGCTTCCCTTTGATAGCGAAGCGACGAGTACCTTTCATAGGAGAGACACGGAGGTAAACATGATCTCCGATCTCGAAAGCCAAATCACGGTGCTTACTATCATAGTAGCTTTTCTGGCGGGATTGGGCTGCTTTGAGGTTATCATGAATGACTTTGCACATTTCTTCTGCTTCTATGATTAAGTCATTACCCAAAAGCTGACGTTCACCAGTTTCAGACCAGTTGAGAGGGGTACGGCACTTCCTGCCATACAGAATTTCAAATGGGACCTTGCCCGAACTTGCTTGAAAACTATTGTTGTAGGAGAATTCAGCATAAGGAAGACAATCCTCCCACTTCATGCCGAAGGATATCACACAAGCCCTGAGCATATCTTCAAGAATCTGGTTGACACGCTCGACTTGACCGCTTGTTTGAGGATGGAAAGCTGTGCTGAAGCGGATGTTCGTGCCCATGGCCTTCTGGAAAGAATCCCAAAACTTCGAGGTAAAGATGCTGCCACGGTATGAAGAGATCACTTGAGGAATACCGTGCAGAGAGACAATGTGAGAGGTATAGAGTTCCACCAATTGAGCTGCAGTGATCGACTCTTTGATAGGCAGAAAGTGAGCCACTTTGGTGAGCTTGTCGATGACAACAAATATAGCATCATTGCCACGCTTGGACTTTGGAAACCCAGTCACGAAGTCCATTTCAATGTGGTCAAACTTCCATTCTGGAATGGCAAGAGGTTGGAGGAGACCTGCTGGCCTTTGGTGTTCTGCCTTCACTCTTCTGCAGACATCACATTCATTCACGAATTGAGCGATCTCGCGCTTCATTCGAGTCCACCAATAAGCTTGCTTAAGGTCCTGATACATCTTCGTGCTCCCAGGGTGGATGGAGAGGAGAGAATTGTGAGCCTCATTCATGAGCACATTACGGAGGTCACCTTTGGGCACAACCATACGATCCTCGAAGAAGAGAGTGTCCTTGTCATCAAGGCGGTAGCACTTGTACTTGGACTGACTCTTGGCAATCTCAATCTTCACCTTTTTCACCATAGCATCAAGAAGCTGGGCTTGGCAAATCTAGTCTTCTAAGGTAGGAGAGACTTGAAGGTTGGCAAGGAAACCTTGAGGAACAACTTGCAGATTAAGTTTGGGAAAGCTTCACAAAGCTCGGGTTGATAAGGCTTAAGAATCAGACTGTTGCAGTAAGCCTTCCTGCTCAAAGCGTCAGCAATCACATTGGCCTTGCTTGGAGTATACTCGATACTCGGATTATACTCTTGAATCATTTCGACCCATCGAGTTTGCCTGAGGTTGAGATTGGGCTGAGTGAAGATGTACTTGAGACTCTTGTGATCAATGAAAATGTCCACTTTTCTTCCCAATAGAAGATGTCTCCAAGTCAAAAGAGCATGCACAATTGCCGCCAACTCGAGATCATGAGTGGGGTAGTTCTTCTCATTAGGCTTCAACTGGCGAGAGGTATAAGCAACAACTTTCTTCTCTTGCATCAATACTGCGCCAAGACCTTGGAGAGAGGCATCACAAAAGACCTCGTACGGCTTGGATTCATCAGGCGGAGTCAGAACTGGAGCAGTGATCAACTTCTCTTTCAAAGTGTTGAAGGCAATATCACACTCCGGAGACCAAACGTACTTGACGTGCTTCTGAAGAAGATTTGAGAGAGGCTTCGCGATCTTAGAAAAGTTTTCAATGAATCTTCGGCAATAGCTTGCGAGACCGAGAAAACTGCGGAGTTGTTTCACGTTTTGAGGAGGTTCCCAATTCACAATTGCGGACACCTTCTCAGGATTCACGGCAATGCCCTTGGCAGAGATGATATGACCAAGATAAAGAACCTCATCGAGCCAAAATTCACACTTGGAGAACTTGGCATTGAACTGATGTTCCCTGAGCTTATCAAGAACCAAACGCAAGTGCTTGGCATGATCTTCCTTGTTCTTCGAGAAAACCAGAATATCGTCGAGATAGACCAAAACGAAGTCATTGGTGTAGGCATTGAAGATGAAGTTCATCATGCGAGAGAACGTTGGAGGAGCGTTGGCGAGGCCAAAAGACATGACAATGTATTCATATGAACCAAAGCTTGTTCTGAATGCTGTCTTGGGAATATCTTCTTCACGAATGCGAATCTGGTGATAACCCATACGGAGATCAAGCTTGGAGAATACTTGGGCACCTTTGAGTTGTTCGAATAGCTCATTGATGTTGGGAAGTGGGTATTTGTTCTTGATGGTCTTCTTGTTCACTGGACGGTAATCAACACAAAGTCGGTCCGTTCCATCCTTCTTCTTCACAAAAAGAACACCACAACCCCACGGAGAAGAACTAGGCCGAATGAGACCCATTCTTTCTTGCTCATCGAGTTGCTTCTTCAGCTCTTTCAGCTCTTCAGGTCCGAGCTTGTAAGGACGTTTGCACACAGGTTCCGTGCCAGGCTCAAGCTCAATAACGAATTCAACTGGCCGGTGCGGAGGCATTCCTGGAAGCTCTTCTGGAAAGACGTCTTGATATTCGCAAACGACTGGAATTTGAGAGATGGCATCCAGTTCACCCTTCTCATTGAGAGAAAACAGATGAATGGTATTATCCCGAGCGGCAAAGACAATTACATCCTCAGATGAATGAGTCAATTGAATCTGCCTGGCTGCACAATCAAGCTGAGCCTTGTGCTTAGAAAGCCAATCCATTCCGAGAATAAGATGAATATCCGAGTTACCAAGAACCATTGGAGAAGCCAGAAACTTGAAATCACCCATCATGATAGAAATATCTGGAACCTCGTGATTAGCAAGCAAACATTTACCCGGAGAGACGACTGCGAACGGTTTATGCATAACTTGGGAAGTCAACTCATGCTTAGATGCAAAAGGTTTCGAGATGAAGCAATGTGATGCACCAGTGTCAAAAAGAACTTTTGCAGGTTTATCATTAACAGGAAGGTTACCCATGATCACATCTGACGAGTCCTCTGCCTGAGCTGCATTCATCAAATTGACCTTGGCATGCTTGGGGTTATGCTTGACCACAGCTGTACTTGCCGATCTGACAGGAGGAGGAGGGGAAGGCGCCTCTGGTTGAAACACTTGTTGGCATAGTGACCCTTCTGTTGGCACTTGTTGCACGTGACCTCTGAAAGCGGACGGTGATACGGAGCACTCGATCTTGGAGCTTGAGACGAAGTCTTGTTCTGAAAGCCAGGGTTGGGTGGGTGGGAAGAACCACTGCCACCTTTGCTCTTCTGCTGATACGGCTGACGGAACGGAGGAGGAGGAAGCCAAAACTTCTGCTGCTTGGCCACTTGAGTAGAGGAAGAAGGAGTAACATCTCTGACTCGCTTCCTGGAAGCATCACATCTCAACTGAGCAGCCTCTTGCTTCAGTGCCATGTTGTTGAACTCATCGTATCTCAAGGGCTCGAAGAGAACAAGAGCGAGCTGAATATCTTCTCTGAGACCACCCCTGAACTGATATATCATGCTCTTCTCATCAGGCACGTCCTGCTTGGCAAAGCGGGCGAGCTTCTGGAACAATTTGTTGTAGTCATAGACAGACAAAGAACCTTGCTTCAGATTGCGGAATTCCTCACGCTTTCTTTCAACCATGCTCTGCGGAATATGATGAGCTCGGAAATCTCGACGGAAATCATCCCAAGTGATAACACGTCCACCTCTGGAATCATTGTACTGCTGGAACCATTCTGCAACTTGATCTTTGAGTTGGAAGGAAGCGAACTTAACAAAGTCCTCAGGCCTGACGTTATTGCACTCGAAATGCTTACATAGATCCACAAGCCAATCGTCAGCATCGGTTGCCTCAACACAATTGCTGAAAGTCTTTGGCCCGTTAGCAAGGAACTGGTTGAGTGTAGCAAAGTGACTCTGATTGCTTCCTTGATTCCCTTGACTGCCTTGATTGCGCTCTTGGAGAATTTGCATGATCAGCTGTGTGTTTGCATTGGTTGCGCCCATCACAGCTTGCCATGCCTCTGGAGGAGGTGGAGGCGGTGGCGGATCAGGATTCGGAGTCGTGCGCGTTGGAGGAGCCATCCTGAAGAGGGTGACCACCACTAGCACATTGACAGATAAATATTGAAGCTGAATCCAATGGAATGAAAATTGCAACATATAGTCTCCACATCCGAACAAAACGAACGAATGCATTCCTATTCAAATGGTCACATATCCATAAATTGAGAAGCCACGTAGAATTAAGGTAGAGAAATAAACCAACAAGGTACGGATCAAGAACGAATAATCGGTAAGAAATCCCAATCTCAAACCAATATCCGTGGAAGAAGAACTAGAGCTACTAGAATTCCCACCTATGAAACTCCCGGACCTTTCTGGTTATGCAATCAGGTGTTGGGGATACAGGGGAAGCATAATATCTCACCCAAACTAGCAAATCCTACATCCAGCTGTATCCATCCTTCAACACATAACCAAGAAAACTTCGGAAACCATCTACCTCAACCTTCGAAAAGCATCCGTTATACAAGTTATGGCGATACTCCCGAACTCCCTCCCCAGTACTGGGTGGCGTCGAGGTTATCTCACCAACGAACTGCATAAAAGAGATTTTCGATGTCGGTGAACATATCTCAAGTATTCCAGAATTGCAACGATTAAATTATGATGACAACACCTCAGAGCTCAACTCCCCGGGACACTTCCACTAAACCCCTGACAGGAGGCACCAAGACAGTATTCTCATCATAAGCCATCGGAACGATTCCAAGATACTCGCGTGATCCTAAATTTTTTTTAGTGAAATTTGAGAACAGAAGAGTCAAAACTCTACATCAGGATGCCTTACCAGAGCGATGAGGATACTGGGAAGTAAAAAGAATTCCTAAGCTCTCCGATATATAATTCCTAAAAGACTCAAAAAAAATTTCTAGACACAACTCGGCTGCTAAAAACGATCAAGCAATGGGGCTCCTAAGGTCGGGGAAGGCTCTGATTATTAACTTGTAACACCCTCGATGTGACTATAGCTCCCACGTGTCGAGGCACGACTTAGAGACATAATCGCATTGAAGGCATATGTCGCAAGTTAGGCAATCTTCACAACATCCCATGTAACATGAATAATAAAGGGGAGAACATAGTTGGCTTACACTCGCCACGTCAATAAAGAACATAAATAACATTACAACATCCATAACACTCATGGCCCGACTATGGTGCCAAAATAGAAGAGAACCCAACATGCGACACGGTCCCAATCACCCCCAACTGGGCACCACTACTGATCATCGGGAAAGGAAACGTAGTAACGCTGAGAGTCCTCGTCGAACTCCCAGTTGAGCTCGTACTCGTCACCTGGAGCGGAATCACCTGGACCTACATCTGGAGTTATAGTATCTGTGAGCCACAGGGACTCAGCAATCTCGCACCCTCGCGATCAAGACTATTTAAGCTTATAGGAATGGTAAGGCAAATATATGTGGAACTGCAGCAAGCGACTAGCAAGTATGGTGGCTAACTTATACGCAAAAGAGAGCGAGAAGAGGAGGCAAAGCACGGGCGAGAAGCTAGAGAACAACCTGCGCAAACATTACTCCAACACCGTGTCCACTTCCCGGACTCCGCCGAGAAGAGGCCATCACGGTAACACACTCAGTTGATTCATTTTAATTAATTAAGGTTCAAGTTATCTACAACCGGACATTAACAAATTCCCATCTACCCATAACCGCGGGCATGGCTTTCGAAAGTTCAATCCCTGCAGGGGAGTCCCAACTTAGCCCATGACAAGCTCTCACGGTCAACGAAGGAATAGACCTCCTCCCAAGACGTTCCGATCAGACTCGGTATCTCGGTAACTCAAGACACTTCGACAGGTTAAAACAAGACCAGCAACACCGCCCGAATGTGCCGACAAATCCCGATAGGAGCTGCACATATCTCGTTCTCAGGGCACACTCAGATTGTCCAAACTTCCGGTAGGCCAGCCCAGAGTTGCCCCTAGTAGCCACCGGCGGCTGATGGTTTGGACCAACACTCAGAGGAGCACTGGCCCGGGGGGGTTAAAATAAGATGACCCTTGAGTCTGCAGAACCCAAGGGAAAGAAAAGGCTAGGTGGCAAATGGTAAAACCAAGGTTGGGCATTGCTGGACAGGCTTTAATCAAGGCGAAATATCAAGGGGTTCCCATTATAACCCAACCACGTAAGGAACGCAAAATCCGGGAACATAACACCGATATGACGGAAACTAGGGCGGCAAGAGTGGAACAAAACACTAGGCGAGAGGCCGAGCCTTCCACCCTTTACCAAGTATATAGATGCATTAAGATAACATAGCAATATAATGATATCCCAACAAGTAAATAAATGTTCCAACAAGGAACGGCCTCCAATCTTCACCTACAACTAGCAACGCTATAAGAGGGGCTGAGCAAAGCGGTAACATAGCCAATCAACGGTTTGCTAGGACAATGGTGGGTTAGAGGTTTGACATGGCAATTGGGAGGCTGACAAGCAAAAGGTAGGCATCGTAGCATTGGCATAGCAAGAGCGAGCAAACTAGCATAGCAAAGATAGTAGTGATTTCGAGGGTATGATCATCTTGCCTGCACAGTTGTCAGAGTAGACTGGATCCTCACAAGCAAACTCAAGGGGCTCCTCGGTAGCGAACTCGTCTCCCGGCTCTACCCAACAAGACAAACAAGCAACAAGGATACAATCAACCACGTGCAAACTCAATCAACACGATGCAAAGATGATATGCTATGCGGGATGCGATGCGCGATGCAAAATGCAAGATATGACAGGAAATGCATGAACCTGGCCTCAACTTGGAATTCCAAGGGTTCCACTGGAAAGATGAGATGAAATCGCTTGAAAACAATATAAAGATCATTGGATTCGGAGTTACGGTTTGGAAATGGCAAGCGTCTTAAGAATGACACCGGTCTGCGATTTACAGCAAGTAGGCATCTAAATGCAATGCAATGAACATGCTACAGCCATCAAACATGACAACAAAATACATGGCAGGGATGCACACAAGATGCTTAACAAAAGACTAGCACTGAGCCACGGCCAATTCATCCATTATGAGGTTCAAACAAGCATGGCAAAAACGCAAATGCAAAACAGATTCCAGACTTAGTGAAATTAACACTTGTCTGAAATTTCAGATCACGAAGCCCTCTTCGGAGCAGCAAAATAACATGATACATGACCTGATTAAGACAAGTAAGAACATGGCATGGAGCTACTCAAAAAGCTTAACAAAAGACCCAAAGTGACCTGGGGCCAAAAGCGATCACAAAATATACTAACAAGCACACGAACATAGCTAAAACACAATCAGTTTTCCGACTAAGTGAAAACTAAGACATGCCGAAATATAACTCACAAGGGCATGTAAACGAGCTCGATGCACTCACTACGGTGCAATTAATGGCAAGGCAAGCATACATCCATTAAGAAGGCACAAAATGCTAGCTAGACATGGCAATAACAAAGGCATAGCATGCACGGATCAACTACAACAACGCCGGCAAAATCACAAACTAGTTGACAATCTGCCCAGATTCACAACGAAGCAAAAGTAGAGTTCGATTGACTCAAGCTAGGGTATTCCATAATTGCAAACAAAGGCATGGATGTATAGAGCATAACATGATTAACAAAACTCCTTTACTGATCATCCTCAAAAGAGGCACGAATCACTAGGAAACAAGCTGAACATATGGCATCATGAACTAAATAATCCCAGACTTAGTGAAAATTACTAAGTCTCTGAAAACAGATTTACCGGGTGCCTCACTTTGCAAGCTTGCACAAGTCACCACACATATCCTAAAAATGCATGGGTTGCACCTCTGGAAAGAAGACAAAATCCTTAACAAAACATATGAAGGACTCACAGGCATAGCATGCACACAATAATCATGGCAAAAATGACAAAAGTCTAAGATGAACTAGCAGATCTGACAATTAACTCACGAAGCCTCCTTCTAACAGCATTTCGGGCAATGGAATGAAATGATGTACTCGTCGAGGCGAACATTTTGACATATTATACGTCCAAATCGGAGCTACGGATGCAAAGTTACGGAGCCTCGAACAGGAGCATATGGACTGAAAAATTTAAAGGACTTAGAGAAAAAAACTACCCCGGATCAGATCTAGGGTTTGACCGGCGGGCACGCGAACCGAGGCGGCGGCCGGGGCACTGTAGAAGCTCTAGGACCGCGGCGGCCGGGTCTCTCACCGGAGAGGCCGCCTGCGACGAGGAGGCGGGGCGGCCGGAGCTTCACAGAGGCGGGACGGCGGCGTGGGGGCGCGGGGCCGCCGGCGACGGGCTTGGCGG